>NC_045476.1:132609276-132656776 GCF_009650955.1 Corvus moneduloides
ACACTGCCCTCAGCGGCTGTGGGACACCATCTCCATCTAAACCAAAACAGAAACCCACGTGGCGCTGCGAGGTTTGCGACTACGAGACCAACGTGGCGAGGAACCTCCGCATTCACATGACCAGTGAGAAGCACATGCATAACATGATGCTCTTGCAGCAGAACATGAAACAGATCCAGCACAACCTGCACTTAGGCCTTGCGCCCGCCGAGGCAGAGCTCTACCAGTACTACCTAGCCCAGAACATAGGCCTGACTGGAATGAAACTGGAGAACCCAGCAGACCCGCAGATGATGATCAATCCATTCCAGCTTGATCCAGCAACAGCTGCAGCTTTGGCACCGGGACTTGGTCAGTATCTCTTTGTCTTCTTGAGGTAGTTTGTCACTTACGATTACCAGAGCTGCAGTGGAAGACAAAAACCTGTTGTTTTGTTCGTCATCTTGCATCGAGTTCTGTCTGTAAAAGCTAAATTAGTCATATACTAGGTAATAGTTGCAGGAGTGATGGGAGCATTGTAAGTTCAACCAGAAAGAGGTTAAGGAGTTCCACCTGCCTCTACTTTGGCCCCCCTGACATGGTTGCATCCTTGCAATCCCATTTTTCTCTCCTCCACCCATGTGTGCAGGGTCCACAGGTAGAGAATGAAATTAATTGATCACATAATGAGGTGCTATCAAATTAACAAACTAGAAAAGATAAAGACAGCTCTGTTTTCTTCAGTTTTTAATTATCTGAATAGGTCAACATTTTCCAGCAAGAATGCAATCTTTTCTTTTTTACCTGACAATGCCCCTTTATAGTTAGCAAATTGTCTGTATTCCAAGTGTAAGAGAAGGGCAAATTGGAATCAAATGCTCATGTGTGAGTAGTGTACTGTGAATCTGTTACCTAATGGTACAGACTTGTACTAAAAAGAGTTCTCAAAGTTTGTTAATTTGTAATGTTTCCTTTTGACGTACCTAAATTGTACCCATGTTGTTCACTGGGTATATTTTAAAATTAGGAATGCTGAGATCTGGTACCAAAAGTGGCTAAGTTAGTATAGATATTCTTAACCTAATTACTGTATTGTAGATATACATATATATATTGACCTTCCTCTAGCATCATTTAAAGGATATAACAAAACTACAATTAGTGCTGTGTAAGTTAATCTTGCCTTTTAAGTTACAAAAGCATTGCTGTTTTGTTATTTTATTGATCAACTTTCATGCCTTTGAAAATACAAATTCCAGAATGACATCATGCCCAGTAGGAGTAATTAAAGCTATCTGATGAGGGAATTTAGAAGTTGAAAGGGATGATTGTAATTGATCCTGATTCAATCCTATTACAGCTTTTTATAGTTTAAGCTCTAGAGAAAGCAAACTCCTTGTCAAGGCTTTATTTTACAGATTCCTTTGTGTGTGCTGTGCTTGCTGGTCTCTACTTTCCCTTTTAATTTTTTTTTTCCTGTAGTAAATAATGAGCTGCCGCCTGAAATCCGGCTTGCCAGTGGTCAGCTAATGGGTGATGACCTGTCCCTCCTTACTGCAGGAGAGCTGTCACCTTATATCAGTGACCCAGCGCTGAAGCTATTCCAGTGTGCTGTTTGCAACAAATTCACCTCTGACAGCCTGGAGGCCCTAAGTGTGCATGTGAGCAGCGAGCGCTCACTCCCCGAAGAGGAGTGGAGGGCTGTAATTGGAGACATCTACCAGTGCAAGCTCTGTAACTACAACACTCAGCTCAAAGCGAACTTCCAGCTCCACTGCAAGACTGACAAACATATGCAGAAATATCAGCTGGTGGCTCACATTAAAGAAGGCGGCAAAACTAATGAGTGGAGGCTGAAGTGTATTGCCATTGGCAACCCAGTTCACCTAAAATGTAACGCCTGTGACTATTACACCAACAGCGTGGATAAATTGCGCTTACATACTACCAATCACAGGCATGAGGCAGCCCTGAAACTCTACAAGGTAAGTCTGTGACAGCACCTCCAGCCAGCACCAAGTAGGCTGGGGAATTAACCCTTTCAGTGCTCATCAAACAGGACTTCGAATAATTAGGAGAGTAAATGTTTATTGAACATGCATATAGTCAAACAAAAACTGCAGGTTCATCAGGGAGGAGTGCTACAGATGAGTGCTGCTGAGTCACCTGGGGGTCATTTAGGATGCACTTTCTGCAAACACAGGGTCCATAAGTTGGGGTTTTTTTAAAAGTTCTCGTGTAATAAATGACTAGCGGTGTTTTACATCTCTCATAACCTTTTCAGACTTTGTCCATTACATTTTGATCAGAAGCTTGAGAGAGATTATGGAAAATGATGATTTTTCCATACCGTGCATAGGGAAAGGAGATCACTTTCTGGCATATGTATCTGTTTGCAACCATAATGTATCACAGCCAAGTTATTTTACATTGGTATTTTCAGTAAGCACATGCAATATGCCACATTATTACAAAGGGTATTCAAAAGTAAGCACTGTCATCCTTTTGTCTGCTCTTCTTTTCCAAACCAGTAATGATTTTTCACAAACATGAAAGGGTGTGGTGTAGATAAATATGTTAGTAGAATGGCAACTATATTTTTATCTTTACTGGAAAAAACTATGTGGATATAATGAATATGTGGGAGTGATGAATACCATTTATTACACAACTTGTCATGACTTTTTCCAAACCCTAATTATGGGGTAACTTATTTTCTGCAGTGTGTTTACTGGATTGGCTTGATTGTCTTGGTTCATGTACAAAATATAACACATTCGTTTCCAAGATGAATAACTTTGTAACTTATTCAAAACTTCTTTTGTCTAGGGGATATAAAAATTCAGAAAATATTGCAAACCATTAGTCACTGTAACAAGCTCTAAATATGATTAGAAAATCCATTTTGCAAGTGTTATCTATTGATTTATACTAGAAATCTGTGATAACTAAACTATCAGGAGTCATCTGCTGATTACAGCAACTATGCTGGTTTTCTAATCATGTTGAAAACCTCTACATCCAGAACAAATACAGAAAAGTCTCAGCAGACCTCTAGTTTAAGCAAGAAATAACATTCTTCTGGTATTCAACCATGTTCAAATGGTTGGTCTGAGCTAACACACGCTGCACAGGCAGAAACATAGATTTTCATTTTATAACCTGATTGTTGCAACCTTGGTGTATGTGCTGTGAGCAAAAATGGCAGTAACACAAGTTTTGGTCTATTATACTGTCCCACAGTGCTGGCTGCTCTGCTAATTTAATTAGATTTAATTTCATTTAGATTGCATTTTTCCTTAATTCTAGAGGGTGATATTTTTTGCTTTTCTTTTTTTTTAACACCCACCATCCTGTTACAAAAAGTACAAAAAGAGCTGAGATTCTAGTGACACAGTTAGCCTTCTTCAGCAGCAAAACTCCCTTTAGAAGTTCCTGCTTCCATTCATCTCTGAAGCTATTCTTTGCTCCCTCCTTTTACACTGTGCAGCCACACTCTAAGTCAGGGGTCTTTTTTAAAAAAAAATTTTTGGTCCCCATCAGTTTTTTGGAGTGTTAACCTGTGTTATTTCAATTATTTGTTTTACAATGGCACCATTCCAAGAAATACTACTGCAAATGGTGCCACAGTTAGGAATGATGGAGTAGGAGAAGGGAAGGCAGAAGGCTTCTCTCAGATAGCTCTTCTTCACTGCCAAAGCTTCTGAGACTGTTGAAAATAAGATGCCAGCTGCTAATTTTTTAAAAAAAACTATAGTCACAAGGTACACAAACTATCTACTCAAAACAGTACTGTCTCTTCACTCACTCAGCCTGATCCCTTAGAGAAACCTTCATCAAATATGTTTGGGTTTGCAGCATGTCCTACAAAATATTTGATATGGGATGCTGTGGGAGAGAGTATCAGCTCTTGGCCCTCATCACTAAGAACATCCTGCTGCTGAATCTGCTTCTTTGCCAGATCCTGGTTTGTTAGATGGAGCAGTTCAGTAGCACCTGTGTAGTGCAGCTATCATACACAGTGAGGGACCATCACTAGCCTTTGGAGCTGAGTCCTTGAATCAGCTGAGGGCATCCCAGTGGAAACGGAATCCACAAACTCCCAGATACCCTCTAGGCTTCATGGCCTAAGTAGGACAGTTGAAAGTGTCTGGCTACTAACCATAGGGTTCCAACTCTGCTGACGGATGTATTTTTAAAGGACTTGTCCCTAGGATTGCTAGTGAGTATCTTAGCTTTTTAAAATGTTTCTGTCCCTCATGACTTCTTAGAGAAGCTTGGAAATTTGAACTTCACTAGGTTTAATGACTCTCAGAAAGCAGATAGCATATACACACGCATACACTATTTTTATATAATTTCATTTTAAGGTTAATTTGAAGGAAAGTGATGTCACATTTCAAATATCAATTGGAATATTAGTATTATTTTTTAAGATTTGGGGTTGGCATGAAGTGCTACTATGTGTCCCAAATGACCAAAATGTTCTGGACGTGTGTGCTCTATAACAGAATGTCATGCCTTTGTACATCACCCAGAAAACTTTACTCTTAGTTTTAAGCGTACATTCAGGCCTCAAGGTGGAAATAAATATGGTTTTGAAAGTCTGTTATCTGCTAGCAGCTTGATAGTTTTGTCAGGTCTTGGTGAAGCTGTTGACACCAAGAGAGTTGTAAACTTTTTTTCTCTTGATACATCAGATAAACTTTTAGAGCACCTAAGGAAAAAAATAACATTAATTTGTATGAATAATAGATACATGCCTTGGGAGCGATATAGAATATTCATGAATTGTGTTTATATTCAAGCATCTCCTCTTAACTCCTTTAAAATTAAGGTGCTGTGAATATGGTTTGGCAATAAAAAGTTTAATACTAAAACCATCTGAAAGCACAGAAAAAGAATCTGTGACTTTGTTCCTTTGCTTTGTCAAGTACCTCAAAGTTTTCCTTTAGTAGTCATTTATATTTATTTAGATGTTATTGTTTTGTGAATTTTCTTTTATAAATGTTGCCGTAACAGCTTGATTTTTCTCCCTGTGCTTAACTATTGATGGAATAAAAGGGTTTCTTTTCATAGTCATAGCTTTTAAAGCGACCATGAACATCAGAGCTTCTCTTCTGAAGCTGTATAATTTTAGGCAGTACGGAAATGTCACTTTTAGAGTTAGATTCTAAATGTGGCAAAGTGGAACCTTTAGCTGTTTTCTAAGTTATTTAAAGAAGAAATGGCCTGGTTGTTCCTTACAGAAGTGCAGTATTCAAATGGTGTTGGTAATGTGGCTGCTAGGAACCAGAACAAAGACGGCCTTACCCTGAGTGAACTCAGCTTGGCCTCAATGAATTTCCCAAAGACTTACTTTTGGAATTGTGGAGCTTGATATTAGCAAATTAAACCACAGAATAGTTGCACGTTCTTGGCAGCATCCATCAAGAAGCATTCAGTGACTCCACATGTAAACAGAGAAAGCTTCTATAGCAAGAGACTGCATTTCCATTCTGCAAGAGGAAGCATTCAGCTTCTGCAGATTTGGGAAGCTGAGGCAGGATGGTGATCTGTCTCTGTGGATGTAAAATACATATAGCTGGAACTGCTCTTAAGGCAGCCATTTTGTAGCTTAGTCAAATAGCTTTTGATTCAGGGAACTGCATATATCATGTCCTGTGCTCATAAAATAGTTTCCAAATACTTATATTAATAAATAAATAAGTATAGGGTAGCCTTTTTGTGAAGTAAACTGAGATGGCTGAAAAGAAAATTTACTTAACCAAATAACGGAATGACGATCAATTTCTAATCACAAATAAATATTTGAAGTTAGTCTATCAAAAATATTGTTCAATTACCTGATAATACCTTCAATAGTCATTGCTTTTATATTGTATATTTACTGCAGTTTACATTGTGTATGCAACTGTTTAGGAGCTCAGAGAAAGTAACAGGCAGCAGTTAGCAGACTAATATTCAGCTGAGCGAGAACTACCTTGGTTTTCCCTTTATTGACAAAATACTGATCCACAACACTATGACTTTTAAATGCTATGATTTTTTTAATGCTATGATTTTTAAATTTTGGTAGATCACTTTACCTCCCATGTTCTCAAGTGGCAAAGATATTACCCAAAAGGAGTGACCTGATTTCAGTTTAAGAAGGTTAAAGGTTAAAGGTTAGCTCAAAAGCATCATCTGCCTAGCTGCTTAACTTTAAACTGATCAATTTAATGAAAATCTGTTTTGCAGATGGTGTCGTAATGTCTTTGGCAGGATTTAGGCAGCTTTAACATTAGACGTATGCTAGTAAAAATTATTTCTTTATTTGACCAGAACAACACCTTTTCTTTTATGTTTTAAGGTAAAAGGCATGTGGGATATGGTATTTTGGCAAAGGACCCAGAAGCAGAAAGTGTTGATGGTCTTTCCATATGGGCTCAAAACCAGAATACCCTTATGCCTATTGCTAACGATGACTCAAGAAACAAACAAAGCTGTATTCATTTTTTCACCATAATGTTTTACTTTGAACCCATAAAAAAGCATTTCAGTCAGACCTGTCCTTGAAAAAGGTTTGTCTTCTTTGCCTAGGGTGGAATGCAACAGCATTAACTTTTTTAACCTGGCAGGGCACACCAATTGTCTCTTTCAGACCTTGTATTTGTAAATCAGAAGTATTCTTTTCCCTACTCACAAACCAAGCAGTAATTGTGTTACTTAGCTGTAGATACTATAAATTAGAAGGCAAATTAGTCAATCCAAATGGTAAGTTTTATCTGATGGAAGTTGTCTGAATAAACAAAGAATTAGATCCTTGGGAGTGTAAAGCAGAGCTTTGTGTTTATGTCTTCTGAGAATCAAGCCCTCACAGTTTTTGCCAAGATGATTAAGTTTCAGCACAAGCACGTCTTTCTATTTTCAGATGTATGCAATTCAATAGGAATTTCTTGGGCTGCTAATGCAATACTATTATATGTTAGCTTTGTAATTAGCTAGGACTCTATCCCTTTGCCGAAATGCATTGTAATATTACACACACAAGCATAGTTTGCATGTAAGCAGTTATGAAAGTGGTGCCCTTTGTTTCATATTGACCTTCCAACTTATTTAAAGGAGAGTTTACAATGAGCCTTTGTTTTGTCCGCAAATGATCATAAACAGCTTTCTAAAGAGCCCAATAAAATGAGATAATCACAAATGTATAACATCACATACTGAAAGGGTGGAAGAACAAACGGGGCTTTTACTATATTTTATAGGATGGATTTATAATCTGTTCTTGGGTCACTTAGGGCCAAGAATTTTCATGGTCAGCTGCTTGGTCCTGCTAGCTAGCATCCTCTCCAGGAAGGGCAAATACCGTGCAGCACCTGCTCTTCAGCTGGGGCTCTGCATTGCTTTTTTTAAAGTGAGGTGTCCACTTCTCTGCTGGTTCAAAGTCAAAAGCTTAATCAGACCAGCTTTTTTTTCTGCATCTGTCATCAGTGAAGCAGAATAGTCTGTCTGGATTCCATAATGCTGTTTGCATATTTGGGTTTTAAATCAGCCAGGAATATTGAATGCTTTGCTCATCTTTATCACGTGCAGGAGGCACAAGTGGGATTTAGTCCTTAGGTAACTTTTAGTGTAACAGTTCCCCAAGGAACACTGCTTGGTTTTTTCTCATTATCCTTGTTCTGGATGAAAGCATTGTTGTTAGGAATTAACAACTGAGGGGGGTGTGAAGTATATGCATATGGGGACGAATGGACTAACAGCCCAAATTACTTTATTTGCTTTACTCTGTTTGGCATGAAATGTTGGTACTTGATCAGCCTGAAATTAACAGAAAGTCACATTCTTTTCATTTCAGTTGTCTTGCACTAACTTTTTAATATAAAATCAAATATCCTACATGTATGCCAGTCCAATTATTTAACTGTCATTGTCCCAGTATGATAGTAAAAGAGGTCAGGAGATTGTGCAGCATTGATTTGCATAAAAATCATTGTGGAAAGGAAATTGGAATATGTCTGCACACCTGAGGAGCCAAACCAAGCTTTGCTCGATGTTATTCTTGTTTGTTTAGAAGAAAACTATTTTCAGTGATAAAAGTTATTCTAATTTGTTCCTCAACACAAGCCTCATATAGAGGATAGAAGGTATTTCAATTTTTATAGTCCTTTGAGATTTATGTTCACTTAAGGTTTTAAATGTTTAATGAAATTTAATTTCCACTTCAAGTTTTAGTTACTGTAATTCAGATTATGCTGTTGTGCTTACATGTATAAAGAGAAAGCAGTGTTCAAAGAATGCACTGTGTAGTCACAGCTGTACATACGTTGTGTAGCCATAGCTATAAGTAATGTATATGCTTATATGTACTTGTACACTATAGACAAGAACATTTATTAAAAAACCCCAAAAAACCCCAAACTAACAAAAAATTATTGCTAGCTGGTAAAACAGCAATTTCAGAACTATTATTTTTTATGATAAATTTAAAATAAAACAGTAGAGAAAACATTTTTACATTATATTTTATGTACATTTAATTTGATATTCAGATGTCTGTCTCTCGGATTGTCCTACATAATGGTCCTTGTTAAAAAATACCATATTTTGTATTCAGCTTAAGGTACACTGCTGAAACAGGGAGGTGTTCTGAAATCATAGTTTAAAGAATCCTCATGTTCTTCCATTGAAATGCTGTCCAGAATCCCAGTCTTTGCACTGTCCTGGGTAAGGGTGTGTGAGGCTGCTCTTGGAAAGGAGACTGTACCAGACTGCTTGCAGTGTGCAGCCTGCCCAGTGGAGCCTGAGCTAGTAGGTCCTCTTGCGGAGCAGGAAAAGTGAGCAAGGAGGAGAGCCAAAGCAGCAGAGAGAGGATCAGCCTCATTTATTCAGTATGCTCAACACACAAAATGGCTGTATAACAGCTATTTTTTGTGCCTGGAGTTCTTTCATTCTGACATTAAGAGAAATATGTAATTATCTCTGACTGAGATTCGAAGTAGAGATGCAGTGTATAGTGTATGTAAGAGTATTATGTCAGTGTGAGTGCATATGTATGTGTGCATTAATAGATTGCAGCTATGGATTTAGCAGCCACTCCCTCCTGCCCTTGCAACATAGATTTTCTTGTTACCCTTAGGAGATTTTAGCTGATATTATGCAACTCACTACAGGTGTCTTTTCTAAAATTGTAATTAGTTTGCCAGACTCTCCCAGGTGAGATTTTTCTCCACGCTCTCTTCCACATATTTAAGAATGAGCAGGAAAAAAGAAAAAAAGAGTGAGACATGACAGGAAAGTTATATTTAGATATGGATATGTGTAATTCAGCTTTGCTATTGTTTTTGCTAAGTTATCTAGAAGAAACTTTCCCTTGGTCTATGCATTTATTAGTCCATCCAGACAAAATGCCAGAATTGTGATTTTATAGGAGAGTTAATGGGAGTAAGAACTTATAGACCTCATATGTACAGGACTGAGATTTGAGCTGTTTGATACACAGCCCTTGAGACTGTGTTTGCTCTCTATATATCTATCTTGCTAGATAGACAAATTAATTTTCTGCATTTCTTCCTTTTCTCTCCTTTGGGGTACTACTGGAACAGAAAAGGATGAGAAAGGATAGTGAAGATGCTGGTGTGAAATGCTAAGTAATGCAATTTCTGTTGATTTCAGCAAGAATTGGGCACAATGCAGGAGACATTTTCTTGGGTAAACTTCCATGTTTATGTTTGTGGGCAAAATGTAATATGGTACAACAGGGAATAGGTATTAATTACATTAAATGTGAGTAGGGGCTTTATGTTGATAAAACATAAATTACAAGTGGTGGCTTGTAATATTTTTCGGTCCTGATGGTTTGCCTGTTAGACTGGTGTACTTAATACAGGCAGATAGTGCAGACTGATGATTATACAACCTCATGCTGATATATAAAAAAAAGTGAAGCTTTGCTAAGAACTTCAAGACCTTTGCTTTGTGGACAGCTATGAAGGAGGATGTCATAGAAATGACCCCCTTGGTCTGGAGCAGAAGGTGCCAACCCTTCAGTACTGCAGCAGACAGATACACAGCATATTGTGCACCATAGCCTCGGGGGAAACTCTATGTTCTACTCTCCCAGTGGGAAGGAAGGCATTAGAATAATCCTTAGCTTTTAAAGGCAAGGGGTATTGAAGAAAACAAAAATTGAGCAAAGGTAGTCCTTGAATGATAAAGTGTGCAGATTCCCATGCCTTGGGCATCCTACTGCAGTAGCAGTTACAATAACAGAAAAAAAAGCTTTTGTCATATACAAGGAGTATGAGCAATACTCCTTGGTTATATGCATGAGTAGGAAACATATCGCTAATGGGAGCTATGCATGGTAATGTACTACACTCCTTCCAAAAGTGGATGTTTGACCACCAGGGTTGCCTAACAAAAAATGTGATTTTTTTCTATTTAAAATTGTTATCCTAGAGTATTAATCAAACCACAACAAAAAATGTGATTCTTTTCTATTTAAAATTGTTATCTTAGAGTATTAATCAAAATATGATTCACATGTGTAAAATACATGACTGTATAACTACTGGTTTATTCCTGGATTGTGTGCAGAAAGCATAGCATATAGGGACAGTATTCAGGGTTCTGCCCAAAGAGGGTGTTTATCTGCAGTCTCTGTTCTCCCTTGTAAACTCTCTCAAAGATGAAGAACATGCACTACTTCCTCGCAGTGCTCCTGGAGAAAAGAACCATAGAGCCACCTTTACTCATAAAGACAGCACAGAATCTGCTGTTCTGGGAGAGTTTGTACCCCAGCCTTTAACAGAAAACTAGATTACCCTTAGTCAGAGAAAGTTCAAGATGACCCTTTTAAAACAAAGGACAACACTGGAAACTCTTCTTACCAGAACTTTATCAGGCAGTTCCAAAGGTCTATATCTCTTCATTTTAAAGTTGTTGGGCACATATGGAATTTTTCCATTGGCATCATAAGCTTGTGTTTGGATCTATAGCAATCCTTGGGTGAGGGAGGTCAGTTGTCTCCAAACAACTTTATTAAAAAGGAAGAGGTTTTCCATGGAAAATCCTAAAATGTTGCAAGAGGCTCAAGTATCATAACAGCTATGATGGATATTATCCTTATCCTAAATTGAAAGCTCCTATTGGTAAAGGAGCAGGAATGGCACTTCTTATTCACAGAATCATGGAATCAGAATGCCTGGAGTTGGAAGGGACTCACATGGATTATTGATTCAAACTTCCTGCTCTTCACAAGACTACCTAAAACTAAACTATATGACTAAGAGTGTCATCTAGATGCTCCTTGAACTCTGACAGGATTGCTGCTGTGACCACTTCCCTGGGAAGCTTGTTCCAGTGACCAACCACTCTCTCAGCAAAGAACCTTTTCGTACTGTCCAATCTGAAGTTCCCCTGATGCAGCTTCATACCATTCAGACAACAGTGTTCTTATTTTCTGTGTAACCTAGACAAAAACTTGCTCTATGGGAAATAGATTGAGGAAAAAAATACTAACATTCTCTAATTGAGTAAACACTTAGTGAATGACCAGAAACTTGATATTTTTACAACTAGAACAATGAAACAAAGTCTAAGGAGGATCTTGGTATTCTTGTTCTTTGTGTGCTAGTGATGAGAGCATGGAAAAAGGCTTGCTTTACTACTGAAATGAGACAGCTTTAATATCTAGATGTTACTATTTTGGAAACACCCTTTGGCATTTGCAGATATGTAAGCAGCTAATGAATGACTGGAAATTAGGAAGAATGAAGCTGGTGGAAAAAAATGAGTCCAAACTGCAAGTGTTTCTGAAAACCTTATGTCCTTATTTGTTCAGGAACTTCTGTGACTCAAAATCTTGACCCAGGAGGAAGCTGAAATCCTGCTGGGATATATCAGGACAGGATCTTCTGAAGTCAGCTCTCAGATGACAAAGATCACAGGCCACAGAAAATAGTTTAGGACTAATTTTTCCAAATTTCTGACCTAGAGTTTGGGCAGATTTAAAAGCACTGCTGTATTGTTAGTCCTTTGGGTCCACCCATCTGTTGCAGATGCATCTCAGTAATAGGTGTTGTACCTAGGCTGTGGATATCCTTTGTCACTTTTTGATTTACTAAGGTAGTCTCATAGGTCATGATGACTTGGATATGCTGTCAATGTTCTCTGTCTCTTGGTTCCTACCTCCACTGGTGTGTTTTGTAGTGTGTCAGGCTTCAGCAATATCTTTGCAACACTCGAATTTCTGTGACTTATAGAACTCAAGGAATGAAAGTCTTTGTATCGAGTCATTAGGACTGCTTACAAGTATTTTTGAGAAAGAGCAAATCCTTTCTCAGACACTCTGTAGTCACTTCGAATTTTTTTTTTTTGGCCTTTTTTTTTTTCTTGAAAAGCAAAAATAGGTTTATGGGATCATTTCTGACTCTACATGTTACATGTAGGACCTGGACACAAGAAGTATTGCTAGGGTATCTTTTCTTTTCTTTTCTTTTCTTTTCTTTTCTTTTCTTTTCTTTTCTTTTCTTTTCTTTTCTTTTCTTTTTTTTCTTTTTTTCTTTTTCTTTTTCTTTTTCTTTAAAACTATGTGTGTCCATATATATCCTAGGCTGCTACTGTCATCTTCTATAATGCTGTACATCTTCTATAATGCTGTACACTAACATATATGTTAGTGTCTGCTGTAGTAAAGATTGGATTTCCATTATTCTTCTAATTTCCTTGTCCCAGTTACTTATAATTTTCTTATAGACACTTTTAGGGCTGAAATTATCAGGATTCAGTCTGGGTGTAAAGAATATTTCTTTCTTCTTTGGGGCTCTTTCTGAGTCACTTAATCATGAGATATCTTTCTAACCTGTCCTAATGAAAAATACTCCATTGCAAATAAAGTTAGTTAAGTACATTTCTCGCAGTGGCTGTCCATAACAGAAAAGAATGTTATTTTAAAAGCAAAGACACATTAATAGGCCAAGTATGCAATCCTTGTCCTATCACAGCAAATTATACCATTAGTCCACTTTATCTAATCTCTTTTCTACAGACTGCCTAACAACAATGGCTTCTCAGAGCAAAGCAGACCAAAAAAAAAAAAATTTCATGGGCGAATATAGAATAACGTTGCTTATACAGGAAAATTCTTGTTCTTTTCATATGTCCTCTGTATTTGACAATGAATTAACATCATATGAATTCAAGTATTTTTTTTTCCCCCGAAATTGTCTTTGGGTAGCTTTACAGGTATATAGACATCAAATCAGTTTATAAAGTGAAGTTTTGGCTCAATCACATGCAGTGGGAAGGGGTTCCACAGGTTAATTTAACCTGCATATAAACATTTTTTTTGGCTTTTAAAATTTTCTGTTACTAATTTATAAAGTTTTGTTTGTTTTTATTCATCTGGTTAATAGAATGAAAAAGATCATGTGTTCTTACTTGATTTATGATTTTTTACATAATCTTTATAACTTCACAATAATCTTTGTGATTACTTTATGGTCTTTTTATCATGTCTCTCTTCTATTTACACAAAAAATTTCAATCCATTCAGTGTTGCTTTTAGTGGAAGTTTTTCCACATTTCTGCTAATCCCATCACTGATCTCTGAACTCCTTCCACCGCTGTTAAATTTTTCTGGAGATACACAGATATTTCAGAACTGAACACACTGTTCTCAGTGGAACTGTATGATCTTACTGTCCCATGCCTGGTGCATCCAAAAATATAATCTGCTTTAAACAAATCCTATTGCATTCTGTGCTGGAAATATGTTGCCTTTCATTACATGCTTCTTCCCACACCGCCCCTTCAAACTGATGCCAAAGTGTCTGAGAGTGGTTACACTTAACTTAGACACCAGTAACATGTTTGATTGGTTCAAAGTATTCCTTCTAATATACATTTTCTTCGATTTATCCATCAATACTGAGTTTCTGCTGCATGCTCAGTTAGCTTTAAAACTATCTGGCATTTCTCACAGTTCTTTGGCTGGTCTTGACTGTCATGAGTTCATTTATGACTTCTGTAAGAACAGTCCTAGTTTTCTGTTAGAAGACTCAGAGGTAACTTTTGTTCTGTTAAATGCCCCGTTAGTTCATGTAGCTTGTTTTCTGTCTCTGACAGTTTTTAATCCATGACTTTTTTGCCCCTCTGTTAAGTGCCTACATTAAGTGGTTAGGCTGCTTCTGCATAGCCAGCTTAGTGGAAAAAACTCCAGCTCTGAATTAACCCATGGAGTAATTAATTTCCCCCTAATATTATGAGAGTGAGAGAAAGATGCATCCCCTTGCACCCATGTCACATTGCCTGTCTCTTCAGATAGCTGCTTCTGGTTGCTTTCCCACATGTATTGCTATACCCAGTGGCTTGGGGTGCAAACCTCTGTAGGCAGTTAACTATTTGCTGAGCCTGAAGAACAGAAATAGCTAATTAACCATCTATCTGCAAATATTTGCCCCACATATTTATTTACTGATGCAAAATAGAAGATGCTGTTTCTGCATGTGGACTACAAGGCTGAGGCAGAACTGCAATTGACTCTTTGTAGTGTGCTCTTTTCATGCTGTTCAGTGCTAACTTTAATGTATTATTGATTGTTATTAAGGTATACCATGAAATACAGATGGGATGTCTGTTGTGGTTGAAGTCATACTGTGGGAGCTATGTTGACTTTTAGGTTGTTCTGGCCTTCATGCCGCTTGACATTAAAATCTTTCACATTAGGGTTTAGAAAAAAAAAAAAAAAATATAGTAACTATGTTACCCTGCATGTAGTGGGAAGTAATGTGAAAATATGATGCCAAATACCCTCCCCACCAAGTCAGCACAAAATTTGAAATGAAATACTAATTTCAGAGCAAGCCAGGAAGTTCTAATTCCCTGTGTGAGTATATACAAACACAAGTTTAGGACACTCACTCCCTGAATTTAAATTAGCTGTGCTGCCTGGCAGTAGAAAGTGGTAAAAGCAGAGTGATTAGGGGTCTGATTTTCCAGAATACTGAGTCCTAGTGGCTCCTCTTGGTGGTGTGTGTTTAGCATCCCAGGATCCAAGGTCACGCTCATGAGTGACCGTCTCCTCTGTGCTGACTGCCAGCCTCCATCATTGCACAGCCTTCTTGGCTGGATGTATTGGCTAGTTTGAAATACACAAAAATTGTATCAGAGGATCAATTACTGCTGAAATGTCACTACTGAACCCTGTAATAGTGCTAATTAGTTAAAGCAAAAGAGGCACTGTCTTGGCAGCAGATCACTGAATATTTTTTTCACAAAATTAGGTTTGAAATGCTTACATTCTTCCGCCTCCCTTTTCTGGAAAAATTAAAGTATGTAAATGGTTTTTTTCCTTTTTTATTTCCTATACCGCCATAAAAAGAAATGCTTCTAAATGTTTCTCACTATGTCCAGCAATTTCCATCTTAGAATAGCTTACTTTTGTTTGAAACACTTAAAGAAGCTATTAGTCATTGGAGAAAACTTGAAACAAGGAAACGTATGACAAACACACAGTCACAGGACAGCCCTCTCTGATTTTGGCTCAGCTCCCTTTCTGCCATTAATGGGGCAAAAAGAAACTGGAGATCTGATGCAAGCTCCCTGCGGTGGGGGAGGGCAGGGTTGTTCAGCCTGTGTCAGGGAGTCCCCGGCTGGCAGGGAGTCAGCTGTGTGTGCTCTGTCCTTCCCAGCGCATGCCACGCAGGAGCTGTGTCAGGAGAAGGACCGGCAAGGGCAGTAGCAAGTACATGTAAGTGTGTCTGTGATGAGAGTGAAATGCCTGCTGCACAGGGAGACGTGGGGAGCTCCCAGGCAGAGCCAGCTCAGGGGGATGCTGGCGACTGCAGAAACCTTTTTATCTGCTACAGAAAGGCAGTGGCTGCTGTCACAAGCTGTAGGGTCTGACTGCAGTCCTGTATTTTGATCCCCTTCTCAGGTAGGTTTCATTTTTCTTGTGCTCACCTTGCAGAGAGCCTTCCTGGGCTGTGTCACTGTGTTCTGGGCTTGATGAACTACCACAGTTCTTTCCAAGCACCAGTTGTTCTTTTTCAGTGCTAAAACATACACGAGGCTCTCATTCACGCACCCCATCCCCCTACTTTTCATCCAGCATTTAGTTTTTGGTGACCATTATTTCCACACTGTGCCAAAAAGATAAGATTCGCAGCTGCCAGTGGCACGAGCAGAGTCTGTGAAGTTTCTTTAGTGTGAGATAGGTCATACTGTTAAGCAAAAATCTAAATATTTGCAAAGATTCAGGAAAAATACAGGGGTTTTGCTGGTTTTTATCCTCTGTAGAATTTGTTTGAAGCTTTAAAAACATTGTTTGTTTCCTATTAAAATGGTGATGAGAGGAAAGAGATGGGAAGAATGTAGGCCAAATCCAACTTTGTTGTAGTATTGCTGATCTCAGTAGTATTACTCCAAGGATAGAGAAGTTTTCCAAAACGACACTGTTTCTTAACTCTGTCAATTGACTGAGACATGGCTCTCCTGTGGTTTGACTACTGTGGTTTGTCACTACTGTGAGAAATTATCCAGTTCAAAAAGTCCTGTTATTTGGGTAATTTCTTGCTGAAATTGATGGTTACTGTTTCTGTTTTTCTCCCAAAGTTTATTTCTAGGGCTTTTCCATTTGTTTCTGGTGCTCTAGATAAAAGGCTAGTCACAAAGGCAGAGTCAGAGAGACTGCTCTGCAATGAGGATGTGTAAAAGAGGAGTGGATTTGAATTTGGGAGTGTTTTCCCTCTCATGGAAGCAGTCTCCCTGTTTGATACAGAGTGTGAGTTGATCTAATAAAATCCACCTCCTAAATATCTTTTACAGATCAAACCAGGTTACTGGGTTTTGATAACCATAACATACTTTGTGGGTGAGCATACACACTAGGATACCTCATTTACAGCCCATTTCTCCTCCTAATTTATTCCACATTTGGGAGCATTTTTTAAGCAGCTACTATTTAAAACCAGAAAGCCTCCACCCTAAAAGGCCCCAACCTGTGAGAAACATTTCCTCTCTTGCCCGGAGCTTGGAATTTCACTCCAAAATGCCAACTCCCTCAGGAGTGTGCATAGTGTCATCCTTGCCTTGTGGTTTACTCTTTTCAACCTCAGTTGCACACACAGACATTGTTTACAACCTCACCACATTCTTCTTCTTCCTGCCTCTACCAAGATCTCTACATGTCTTTTTTTCACAGTGACACTTGCACCTGGATTTCTGCAGTGCTAAGCCCAATTTCATTCTTGCCAAGCCCTAGACTCCTTTATATTTTTCTTCTTTTCTGCCAATAACATTCTTTTCCACTTTCTCTTGTGTATGAATGTGTTTATGTACATTTTCAGATACATATTTCTAATTATCTGGGATGAGTGGGATAAAAGTTTTACTGTCTTGAGCTAGAGTTGGCTGTGTTATTTTAAGTAATAAAGAGAGAAAAACAGGTATGCTGACTATCCCATAGGAAATTATCATGCATTTTGAACCTCCTGCATATTTTGCATTAGGAAAAATATGTTAGAAATTTGTAGGGTGCTCTCTAACTGTATCAATACTCTTTTTTTCATATGGTTGCATGTACCAAGCCAAGCCCTAGTAATATTAAGGGGGGAAAAACACTGCTGTGGGTTTGTGACTAATATATTTTAGAAATGTCTTACATTTTTCCTATAATAGCTTTTCCATACATAATAGCATTTCAGTTTGAAGGTCTGACTTCTCAAGGCCTATGAGAGCTAAAAACAAGTGCCAGCATTCTGCTGAAAAGCTGGAAATTTCCCACGTGCTATGAAGCTCCTTTTTCAGACTCACAGATCACAAGATTAACACATCATTGGTAAAAGGCCCATCCTGGGTGTTGGCTCAATGTAATTTGAAAGGAAATTTTTTCATTTGAAAGCAAGGAAAAAGTCTTGATGGTGGTTTGCAGCATAACCAAACTAATGACAGCTGATTTCAGCTAACTGGGCTGGGAGCATTAACAATAATTACTCTTGGAGACAATTTTAGGTCTTGTTTCAAGGATGGAGATTTTGTTGACACCATCATCTAGGACTCACTTGAGACTTCTCTGAAGACTGTGCTCTTCTACCTTTCACATGATAGATGTAGAAGTGTGCCTTGGGCAGTCAGAGTGCCCTTTGTGAGGGATGCTGGACCTGT
Source organism: Corvus moneduloides (assembly GCF_009650955.1). Lineage (NCBI taxonomy): Eukaryota > Metazoa > Chordata > Aves > Passeriformes > Corvidae > Corvus > Corvus moneduloides. The sequence continues at coordinate 132,627,409 of NC_045476.1, forward strand.
GCTGGGTTCATATTGACAAGACAAAATCTTCCATGTGGCATCAATAAGGCTGGGATAAAAAACACGACATATAATAGTTCCAGACCACAATCTTTCATTCTTTTTTAGGTATAACCACTGGGGTCACATATAAATAATCATCTGGCTATGTAAAGGGGTCAAACCAGGGCTTTGATATTCACAGTACATATCCTGATGAGACTGTGTTGTTGTTTAGGTAGGGTTAATTTTTGGCCCAACTCCAGCAAATGGTAAATTTTCCACTGAACTTGGTGGAACTAAGATTTCACACATGACACTTAAATCTGTGCTATATAAAGCTTTGTATAAATATGTCTGTATATAATATATATCACAAGCATGTACAAGTGTGTTTCTGTATATTTTAACCAATTACATAAACTGTGTTTAAACTGTCTACTATGCAGATGCCTAGAAAGAATGAGCTAAAAAAATCTGGACAGTGGTAAAATACTCAGAGAATGTCATGGGGACATGTTTTTCATAATTGTAATATTGAGAGGTTTTGTTTCCTTTATCAGTTGCCTTTCTCTACTATAAAATCATGTGGGATTTTTTTCTAGTTGCATCAATTTTCAGCTACAAATGTTTTACATTATAAATCTGTGTAAAACAGACTGAAAATTGGGAAGTGTAAGAACAGATAATCTGAAGACTTAAGTGCTTTGGGCAAACTTCTCTTGCCAGCTTTCAGAGATACAGAGGGAGAGTGTATTTGAAACCCCTCATCAGAGCAAAATGAACGTTTTAGTGTTCTCGGACATAATATCAGGCTAACATGCTCCCTGACTGACATCCAGTACATACTGTATAATTGCCAGCCTGCTTCTCCAAGTGCCTTGAAGATTACATTTTTTTAATGTCCCAATATTAATAACCAGATGTGATCTTCTTCCTGCCCAGGGGTCAAGCTAGCTGGCCAGGTCAGGCTGTTTGTCTGTGTGCACAGACTGTGAAGTCTATTCAGAATGACAGGTATGTGGGGGGAGGCGGGTAGGGTGTTAACCTCAAGACCACCAAAAGGGAGTTCTCCCTGCTGGGAACAAAGACCAGCAGGAGCTTCAGCCTTTTTCAGTACTCCTGGGATTTTAACCAAGTGAACAAAAGATGATGCACAGCTGAAGAAATGCTCTTCACAGCTGATACATAATTTAAGATGTTCAGTTACAAACAACCGGATATGTATTTGTGATTTCATTTGAGCACAGTCCAATTATCTGCAGTCAGTTAATATTTTTGTATGAGCAGTTTCTGTGTGCTGCTTTATGTGCTCAGAAGACACTCAATTGCCAGAGTTTGAATACATGCTGGCCTTGAAAATAGCCCTAGTATTTAAAGAAATACCATTAAAACACCAGCAGTTGCTATGAGGTGTTTTGTACCTTCTAGTTAATGTTTGCCAGTCTATGTATAGATTATTTTATTATATGATGTAGTTTCATTAAACATGCATTATAAAAACATTTACTCTTCACTCTCTCTTTTTGTTAGGCAAAAAAATCAAAGAAGCAGCTATTTGTTTTCCTAATTGATTTTCTACGTTAGTTGTTCATTGAATAGATAAGTAGTGCCTGTGATATTTGATTACAGAGCAAGGCACCCATTTAACCTTCCGTTCTTTCCTGGCCAGGATTTCAAATACAATACAACGTACCTCCCTTAGGCTCAGTAGGATTAGACTGCTAGCAGTAATCCCTGATGCTATGAAATAGACCTGATAGAACTTCAACTCACTTGTTTAGGATTATGCTCATGAATTTCAGTCATCTAGTTGTATTAACCCTTTGGGAACTCATGTGATTTATGTGGCTATAAATAATAGAACATTATAATAAACAATGGTAGATGCATATCAAAGCTTATTTATGTGTTTTAAAGAATTCACTTTTGCTTGGTGATCAAAGTGTAAAATTCACATTGAAATGAATTTAGCTCCTATAGCATAAATGCTCAGAGTTTATTTTAGTTCTAATGTTCAGGTGCCTTTTGCAGTTCCACAGTATCTTTAAACAGGTTGGTCTCAATTTGTGCATTGATTTTTAAAAATTGTTTGAATAAATTTTAGTTCTCAAGGTTGCACTGAAAGGGTAGACAAATCATATCTGCTAACTACAGAGCATCAGTGCAGAATCTCCCCGTATAATGACCTGAATGCCAGCATGGTCCTGTGGTAAAGAGGAGGGGTACTGATACCTGAGCTATCATTTCCAGGCTTTTTTGATTACAGCAACAATCCTGGTACAGGCAATACTGACTTACGATGACTTATGCTCTAATCTAAAAACAGAGTAAGAGTGCCAGAGCATTTCTGATGGAACATGAGACGGTGGGCAAAAGCATTTTAATTGCTCCAGATTCAGACTACTCTTTTGAACTGGTGACTGTAAATGCTGATTTTTAATCTGGTCAAATCACTACAGGGAATAACTCTATACAAGCAGTAAGAAGGAACAGATCTTTTCTTTCTTTCGTTTTCAGGTTCCTAAAACTTACCAACAAAATAAATATTGTTTCCTATTACCAATCTCTTAAATTATTGAACCTTTAGTTCAAAGGCTCATTAAATATTTATGTGCACAACTAATTGTACTGATTAGTGAAATGAATATATATATATATGTTTTAGAATGTTTGAAGTAAATTACAATGAAAAATTGTGGAGAGTTTGACTTGGGAACTCTAACCTACTCTCACCTGCTTGGCAGAAGATAGAGTCAAATTAGGACTGACTGAATATGCACAATCAGGCATCAATTGGTGAAACTACTGCCACTTCAATACACCTGCATGTGGAATTGCTATATTTAAAGGCAAGATGACAGGCAGAATCAGTGCTACTAGCTGCACTTGATGACAGAGGCATCAGGGCATTTCTTTACCCCTTAGACATTATTAAAGCATGCCTATTATTGTAGATCTGTTTGATACTCTTGATACATCTGATGATAAAGTGGTATTGATGAATAGCTGAAGGCCATGAGAGCAATAAATGAAGTTACTCTTGAGCGATTCCATTCTTTTTTTGCAGGAGAACTTGGGAGTGGGGGCAGTTTGGGGCAGTTGTTCATCAGCCCAGTGGTTCACTCACGTGCTCCCACATGGAGTATTGCTGAGTTCCAGTCTGTCACCCTTCTTGATTAACATATGCCCAAGGCCATTACAGGAGAATCATCTATGCTTGAGGTGTGGGTATCTCCATGATGCAGATGATTTTCATGTGCACAACTATTTCATTAGACTTGGATGGCGAAATCAATTGTTTGACTCCGTATCTTGCCAGCCTTGAGGTTTGGGTATAGCCAGCTGTGTTGTAAAGTGAGGTCATGCTGGTGGGATGCAGAGCTGATAGGAATGGCCAAGGCAGCACGACATAGCTGTCCCACGCTCATAAGCCTTGCTGATTCTGCATTTGGCTACTGAGGTAACCCAAGGAGTGACAAGCATCCCTTGGTAATTTCTATGTATATATATGGCTGGTTGTTAAGTGGATAGATGATGCTTCTCTTTCAAATTGGCTTCTCTCAAGTTCTTTTGTCTTAGAAATATTTTCCAAAAACTGTGCTCAGTCCTGCTGCTGCTGCAACCTACAGTCCAGTTGCAAAATTTAATACATTTAGACTTTTGTGCTTTGTTGGTTAGTTTTGGTTTGACACCTGGTATATTTCTGTTCCCTGATTGATTGCAAATGTACCGTTAGAAATGGGCTGTTTCATGAATGCTCAGTTTACACATTCAGAATGTGCTTTCCCTGGATATTCTGCAGTATGTATTTAAACATAGCTGTTTCTGAAACAAATTCCTTGCTTGGGTCAGCAGATTTAGTGTGGAGAAATTCATGGAAAGCAAACAGCCAAAAGGTGGGGTATGGAAGGAACTAATTCAAGAATTTCAGATGAATATATCCAGTATTTTCCAGCTCTCCATCTGATGCTTTAATTCTAAATGCAGAACTTGCAGAACTCAGTGGCCCACACGTTGCCACCTTCAGATTTGCTGAGAAAAGAGAGGTAAACCTGTAAAATTTGGTGAGATTTGAGCTGCCAGGAATATAGCTGTCTATCCATTAGCTGGTTTTTCTGACAGCAAGTATTTTTCAGCTGCAGTTTCAGTTCTATTCCAACTCTCTCAACTTGCTTCTAGTTGCAGTTCCACTCTGTTTCAATCTATAAAGGCTGAAATGAGTCAGACCCCAATTCTTTCTGAAAACCTCACTTCATATACGTAATTCAGATCAGCTAACAGTGCCCTGGGCTAAATCTCAAAAGATACTGAAAGCTTGTATTGTCAGAGTGGTTGGTAAATAAAGAATCATTTTATCATTTTCTTGATCAAAATTTGCAATTTTCGATTACTCCACCAATTATCAAGTTGCACTTGTCTTTCAGTTTCTTACAGGGTAAAGGGAATAAAGGCTGGCCATGTTGGGAAAGTTTGTTCCTAGGTGAAAATAAATTTTGGTGGCTTGGATAACACTACTGTTTATTAATGTGCGTTTACTTAGCAAAGCAAAAAAAGGTAGCGTGTGTGTGTGTGTGTGTGAAGGGAATCTTATTAAGTCTAAATAGACTGTAGAAACCATGGTAATACTTTACACTTCTGTAAAGCCTTTATTCAGAGGCTTTCAAAATGTTTTAACAACGTTAATTAAATTCAGTGCTCCTTCATTCTGTGTTAGCCTAAGTGCATATAGGGCCATCTTCATGTACATACTGGTAGAATGGAAGAATGCTCGTGTTTAACTGTGTGCAGCAGCATTGCACTGCAAGTATTTCCAAGGCAGGTGAAAAAAAGTAAAAAAGTCGTGTTTAAGTGAAACTGCACAGGGAATTGCCTGTAGGTAGGCAAAACATAATTACAAGTTGAAATTTGGCCAAGACATTTGTCTTAACACTCTTCCTCCTTTGAAAAAAAAATGTGCCATGTACTTAATAACTTTATTAAGTACAAGCAGTTGTGAAATCTGTTCTTTGTTTCAACCAAAAGAAAACATTTCCTAACAGGACAGTGCTGTTAAACACCAAGCTAGGGCACTGACTCATTACTAATTTAGACAGAGAGCACCATCAATGAGTTACCAAAACTTTTTTTTGTAGCACTGGTGTTTTCCTTGGAGATCTCCCCTCCAAGTACTGACCCTGCTTTAGCCTGCGAGATCTGAAGGGATCACAGCGCAAGGTGGTATGGCTTAGGGCTGTATATAAAATGATGAAGGAGAGAGTGAAACCCAGCCACGTGCTCCCTTTACTCAACACTGTAGTAGGAGAGGGAGGTGGCATTCAGTGAAACTCAGAGCTACTCTTGTTTTCTGCAGTAAATAATCTGCCTGTGAAATTCACTGCTGCAGTGGGGGGTTATCCGGATAAACAGTTTATCAGGATTTTTAAGAAGGATAAGGGGATGAACATTAATGATGTTTCTGATTATGTGGGCTAAAACAAAAAGATACAAGAACGTTTAGTTCTCTGTTATTATTGTTAAAGTCAGGATATAAACAGACTGCCTTCCAGGGTCAGGCAAGGATCCCTCGTCACACTGCACATTCATTTAGGTTCTCTAAGGGCTTGTATTTGTACCCTGCTTTTTTGTGGATCTGACATTAGCTATTTGTACACAGAGCATGTCGGAATACCTGAGCCAAGGATATGATTCATAGAGCTGCTCCTGCGTTTCCATCTCTCTGTCTCCCTCAGTGACTGTTCTCAGAGGATGACGTTAGACTTCAAAAATGAATACAAGAACTGAGTGTTTCAAATGTAAATAAGATGCCTTTCTGTTCGCAATTTTAGTCTTGCTAAGGCAAGGTACTACTCTAACAGTAAACAACTGAATCTGCATGTCTGGGTTATTTTGGTTTTCTTTGTCAGCTTATCACTCAGCATAGGAGAGGAGTGTCTGTGTCATAATTAGTGTTTAATTTATTTAATTTGGAAGTACAAACAATAGACAGAAAGGGCCATTTGACAACTAATTAATTTGTTTCTGCTCAAAGAACATGACAAAAAGTTTGCCTTCAGATGAGCATTTACAGACTGTGAATTTGCAGTTGAGTAATAATTCATCAGGATTACTCCTTAGATAATTTGATATCCTCAGTACAGCATGTAAAGCTACAGGATTTGAATATATTTTTAAAAATCTAGATGATTATTGGAAACACTTGGCTCATTCTAGGACCAGTTATGATTCAGTACCACACAAGATCTCTCTACGTTTCTAGGAAGCACAATTTTATTCCACCTCTTGGAAGAGCATTGATGAAGCATCTGCAGCCTGGGTCCTGTGACAGCTAGTTCTGCAGAATCCACGCAACACCATGTGAGATAGGGCTTGGGTCAGGTTACTGTTTTTCACTGCAGTTTTGTCAGCATCATGGTAACATGTTAACTCTGTGTTATAGCTCTAGTTATTAATTGTTCTGTACACTCTGCTCCAAGCAAGGATGAGGAAGAAAAACTCCAATGTTGTGAACGTTATTATCAGAATCAACAATCCAGGCCTACGGAGGCTGTGTGCAGGTATCTTGGATCTTGACACAGCAACTCTCCAACCGTGGCCAGTCAATCTGTGTGTGGAAGCCAGGTCTTAAAAGGGAATAGGGGAAGTGGAGGTAGCATAGTGCACTGCAGGAATTTGTCCTGATACAAAGCTGGGAGATGGTAGGGCATGGACTTGGACTCTGCTAGGAAGCACCAATGGTTTCTGTAGTACAGTGTGAGAGAGCAGAAGATTTGAATTGTAATAGAGGGATCAGTCTTCTTTAGGGAGTGGCATGTTGTTGAGCATGGTATTTTTCACATTTCCCTGTTTTCTCTTTCCCTACAGAGTATTAATAATGTATTGTAGAATTCTCAGACTTTAGTATGTCAGTGGAACTTGAAGGAAAGCTGTAGGAGGGAAAGGTTTTGCTTGACCCAAAAGAAGAGGAAAGCTTCTTCTGGTAGAAAGAAAGAAAATACATTGATTATTTGAGGAAAGACCTCAGAGGGAAAATTGAGATGTAATTTTTTCCAGACATCCAGGCTGTGATGGTAAGAACTACAGAGGAAAAAACATTACCCCAAACAATACTGTGCAGACCCTGGAAGGTGATGTGGAAGTCAGTCAAAGGCTTTCAAATAAAAGCTTCTTTAAATAAAGTCCAAGCAGCAAGAGAAACAAGACTACTGCAAAGTGAAAATGAGAATGAAGCAGTTTTATTAATACTGTTCAGTGAATGAACTAACATTTAATAGGTTTTTAACATATCTTCCTCACATATCTCTGCAAAGAACTGTAGTTAGTAATACTGGTATTACAAGTTAGTAACTGTAAATATTAATTGTAATAACATTGTAATGTAATCAGTGTAATGCACCTTTTAAAATCAAATATTCTAGTAGAGGAATCAGATTTTTCTTTGTTATTTCTAGTCTTAACCAGAGGTGTGTAGAAGGGGGAGGGGATAAGGATTATTTTAATCCCCAAGTCAGACATGGGTATGTGAGTGGGCACTGGCATGCAGATCAGCTAAATCTATTATTTTGAAGCAATGTACAGTAGCTCCAAGTATGGACAATGATAAATAACATTGACCTAAAACAGGAATGATTTTAAGCCACCTTCACTTATCCAGCTTCATGGAGATCTGGAAATAGAAGTTGATTTTACTTTCCATCAATCTGTATATATGGTTCATTAGATGATTTAATATACTTAGAAGTGAGATGTCCATTCTCTTAGTCACTTTTTTCCCTTTGCCTTATACATTGTCGCAATAGCCTAGAATAAATTAAAAATAAACATATAAATAACATTTAAAACAGTACATAAAATAGTATTTACATTTATTGATCACTTCCCTAAAAATCTGAACCACTCTGAACCACAGCTGTTCAGAGCAAACAAGTGTCTTCCTAACTCTCCCCTTTTTATAGCTGTCCTTTGAGTCAGGGTTTCAAACCTGAACACAATGGCATTTGGAGACAGTCTCAGAGAAATGAAAGATTCACTGGATACTGACACAGTCTTAGAGTTTGGTTGCTTTGTTTTGGTTTTTTTTCTGTTGTGTGGGTTTTTTTTCCTTTTCCTCTTTATTATTTTCTCTTCTGTAGCAGTCGTACTTTTAGGTTTAGCTTGACAGATTTTAGTAGTTCAGACAAAGAGCAAGGTTTTGTCTGAAGGGTTTGCAGTTCAGCTGCTTCAATAGAAAAGGGTTAATTTCAGAAATATTTTAATTCTTTTAATAATAAGTGATGAGACAGGCTTTTAGAAAATAGGGCTGATGTAGCCACTATATAAGTAATAATATAATAATATAATGAAATAAAAAGTCTCTCCCCAACCATCCCTCCTATGTTATGCAGTAGGAGTATGTTCTTTTTTTTTAAGTGCGTGTCCTGGTCAGATTCTTTTCCCCTCAGTGATTGTGATTAAGAGTTTTTCTTCCAACTGTTACACAATATTGTGGTCCCCAAAAACTCAGCAAGGAAAGCTCAACTGTTATGAAACGTGAAAATAAGACACTGGTTTTCCTTTTAATTTTTTTTTGGTAATGCAGATGCCAGATGACATATCCAAATAAGCACTTTAAATATGCTTGTCAAAAGTTTATTAATAGATGCCATTACTACAAGTCCTCATGTGTGCCCCTTTGAAAAACAGTGGTCACTTATTAAAGACTAGAGACAGAACATTTTCTTGAATAAAGTTGTTAATAAAGCACATCAAGACTTTTTCCTATTAGTATTGGTCCATGAATACTTCATGTGCTAATTTAGGGTTTAGAGATACTTAATCATACAAGCCTTCCAGTCTGAAATAGGCACGTACCTTATTATTATTATTTAAACACTGGCCTTTTATATTCAGAATATATTTATAAAACATACTTGTCCTCTTCATAAAATTAAAAACATCTGCTACGGCTTTTCAGTTAAAATGTTGTGGACTTGAAAGTCTGGTGATAGGTCAGTCTGCCATTTTGAATGGCAATTAAGCTGACAGTGCACCCTGTACCAGTGAGACTGTGAAAACAAACAAAAAAGGCAGATGGTTCATTTAGTTTAGTAATTGTAATTTGTTGTTCATTAAAAGCAATTCCCACACAGGCATTCTCTATGCAGATGGAGTATATGGAAAATTTTATTCTGCCAACCTGTCGTAATAATTATTTTTGTTAGTGTAATTTGCACCGACATTTGATAGGCAGTTGATTAGAGCAGTATGGTTTCATCAGAATTAAAATTAATTATAAATTTTGCTGCTTTCATTAGTGTGCTTTTATAACTATCATGACCGAGCAGCAGGGGTTTGGCTCTGAAATACTGAAAATCACAGCAGCATTTGTTGTGTGGGTTTTTTTTCTTCTTCTTGAGATGATTGAACCTCTTAATAAGGGTTTTTGTTTGGTCGAGGTTTTTTATACCTACAGAAGATTAAAATTAGTGGCAAAACTGTTTTAGGATAATTCTAAAATATGCTTTTAATGGAGGAATGTGCAGAGTTAAAAAAACAAATTCAGTTACTAAGCTTGAGATGTTTTTCAGTCTTCTTAAATGTAGTGATAGCATTGTAGCTCCAGACATTCTGATAAGTAGGGAGAAACCTTATGGCCAGTAATAAAAATGCCCTTACAGGTAAAAAACCTTATTTGCTAATAGTTTTTTTACAGGGATTTTGTCTTCCCTTTAGAGTATAAAATTATGTTAAATAAACTTCAAAAGAAGGAAAGTAGTGCCCTCTTTATGATTATAATTACAGAGCTGCTAATTTTGATAATCATGATAAAATAGTTCTCTTCTAGATGGCTCAAATTGCAAAGGAATTCTTCAAAAACAAATATTAGAACATCTTGGTACAGACATAGACAGACAATTCTAATGGCAAATCTGAAGGGCTGAGTGTAGCATAGATATTTTACCTCAGTACACAGTGTAGCACTTCTATCAACCTGCAATATTAGGAAGTAGATAAATGCTGAATGTAAAATACAGAATGCAGTCCAATGAACTGCAGTTTGCCTTTAGTCTTTTAAGTCCTGGTATTTCAGTGGTTGATCTGTACGTTTTTTTTCTCCATTGCAATTTAATACTGGTAAGGCAACAGAACAATGAGGGTTGATGTCCTTGTCCTATTCAAGTCAGTGGCAGCTCCATCATTAACTTCAGTTGCTCCATGTAACCTACGGAAAAAGCTAATATTTTAGAGAAACAGATGAATAGAGTATGATCAGTACTGGTTTACAGCTTTTTTTCTTCTAGAGACCAGGGTTATTTTATGTTATAATTCTGCTTTGTCTGAGGTACAGTATCCTCTGAGGTGTAATTCCCCTTAGTGTTCCCTTAGAGTTTAAGTCAGAGCATGCTTGACCTACTAATTTTCATTAATACATTTTTCTCTCAGAATCTTAAATTTATAGAATTATCTCTATCTAGGAATCAGGCTGGGAAAAGTAGAGAAACTCTTCTGGTTTGTAACTTGCCTCTTGTTTCTGCAAAATATGAACAAGACAGTGTTTATTGTAGTCAGAAAAATAGTTGGCATGATTGTGCGTAAGTGAAGAATCTCTGGATTGTCTCAAAGTGTTAGCTGCCCATTTGCAGACAAGCAAGCTTTTAGTGTGCAATTTAGGTCAATGGACAGAGGGGAGAAGATGTGTTTAGGCGACGGATTTTAAATCACCATAATATAAATATGCTTTCCTTTTCATCCGGAATTTGCTTTCTTTCAAGGTAATTTAGTGGAGCAGACATGCACTTATGCCTGTCTTTGTAATTTTAGGGATTAGGATAGTGAGGATTAAATGCTGACCCTTAATCTTCAATATCAACTTTAAGAGCAAAATATAATATGCAAATGGAATACCTTCATTTTGTGTTTATATATTTTAATCTCTGTAATTTAGTTTTAAGAAGATGGAAACTCATCTTTGCCTTATTTATTTTGAATCCCAAAGCAAGATGCCATTAAAATCTTTATCCCTGTATCTTAGAGGATAAATGTTTATCCTTTAGGGATTAAAATATAATTTTTTAAAAAAATGAGTTTAACCTAACACTCTTACATCAGTCCAAGAGTTCTGTGTGTCTGATTTAAATGTATCCTTGAGTGTCATGTCAAACATTGATAATGGGGAAAAAGTCATTGAATGTTTATTTTCGAAAATCAGTGAATGGAATTTGCATTAACAGAAATCAATTGGTAACGGTACCACAGATCAGTTTTGATCTGTTCATTCTAAGCTTTTCCTGAAACTTCTGGATATATTCAAAGTACAGAATTTGAAAAGAGAGAGAGAGTATTTATAAAGATTAAATATTCTGCAGTTATAAACAAGTAGGATATCTCAACCACTACAAATGAATTATGCAGTATTAGGGAATCAGATCAAAATGAAAGATGAAATATGAAAAACTGGCAAAAAATGGATTTGTGAAGTAGACTTCTTTTGGTATTAATACTTGCGATGTAAAGTGCAATTAAAATACTTGACCCAATTAGATTTATATTGGATGCCCATATAGATATAATTTTAAAAAAAGAAGTTTATTTTGACATCACCATTCCTAAAACATTTTTCAATCAGGCTGTCTTATTGATTGCTTTATTATCTGCATGTCTCTTTTCTCTGCTTTTGCTGATTTTAACTAACATGGCACTTTGAAGGTCTCAAATAATTTTCAGCTAATTTGAGATTTCTTCGTACTGAGGATTTAGAACACTCTAGTATAAGCTGTACTTTAAAAGTCTGTGTCATTAAATGGTAAATGAATAATAGCAATGCACTGCATTCCTGCCCAGTGAGTCATCATTCAAGGACCATATTCTGACAAGAATAGTCTTACAAAGAATACTTTCTTCTGTGACAAATCTTTCAAGTATTTTGATGTCCTTTGGAGAGTAAGGTGCGACCCGAACTGATACAGTTGTCAGAACGTGGATCAGTGAGGATATTGTGACAGCTGAAACACAGCCTGAGCAATCTAAAGGTAAATAAAAATCTTACATGCCAACTTTGTTTCTGTTACGGCATTAGTAGTTGCCCTGGATTGCTGCACATGGTTTGCCAGGAATCACCTAAAACTTCTAATTGTTATTTACGGATGAATTCCCTTGAGAAATATTGAGGAAGCAGATGACTCTGTTCAAGGTTCTGTCTCTCTGTCTTTGGGATGCTTTCTGGTCTCGAAGTGGCTCAGAGGAAAATAAAAATGGGCATTTTCCCTTAAGGATAGAAGCTTGCTATCATGTCTGGTCCTTCCTTAGACCTTATAAGAGTGGGAAGCTGATTTGTGTCCTTATCATTCTGTAACACTTCTGTAAAAGCCATAAATTGTCTGGATTTTACAATAAATTTCATGTTTTAATAATTTCCCCAGTTGTATTGAATGGGAAAGACAATACCACAGAGTAAAAGTACAGTTTCATCTTCATTACTTCCCAGTAGAGACCTAACAATTGTCAAGAGATTTAGTCCAGCTGTACTGATCTGCACCTGAAAGATTTTGAAAGTACTCAGCAAGAAAGTTCAAGAAAAAGATATTACATGCTATCCCATTGTCAAAGGTAGCCAAGAGGCATATATAGTATTTGAAGACCCATTACAATGGTAACTTTGCATATCAGTAAGTCATCTTGGCAATTTGTATTTTTTCTAGACTTACTAGCATATTTCAACAGGCATCAGAATATCGAATAGGGGACAGTTAGTCCCTCCATCAAAAATCATATTATACTTTCTAAAAGTTTGTCTGTGTTAATGGAGTGTATTTAGGGGATCACACACTGTTACAGATGACATACCTGGAGGTGGATTTTTCTTGATGTTTTCTGCTAATTTCATGTTATATTAGGCTTAAGATGTCAGCAGCAATGTCCTCCTATGCAAAAAGAGAATCTATTTTAACTGTGTGTTGGTGTTGATTGCTCAACGTGTTTTTGTGATGCTTCAGTCAAATCTTTCATCTGAGTGTCAGGGACATTCTTTATATATTTCAGTGGTGTTAGCTCAAATTAAAGTGATATGTACTAGCGGAAATAAGTGAGCTATCTAATATACGGATATATGGGTACCCCAAGTTATGTGGGTATCCAAATGTATCTAACAGACCAACAGTAGTTAAAAAAAATGAGTTGTGTTTTATGGAATAATCAGGAATGGTCATTACACAGTAAATGGTTGCAATTTTGCATTATATTCAAAATAAAGGTAACTGCCAGTATAACGCATGCTGTTCTGAGTTTCTAAACTGAAAATACTTTCTCTTTTTTTAAAGGAGAAATAAGAACTTTTTCCTTATTCCATTCTTATAATATTTTAAGCCCAAATGGTTGGAACTAAAAAACATTTTGTAATATTGCATAAAGCAAAATGATGAAGTAAATTCTGCAGATTTCTCAACTCAACCGATTTTCTGTGGGAGTATGGCTGATACCATGATGGTGTTGGTACCTCACAGAGAACTTTTTTTTTTCAGCAGTTGGACACTGTGATCAAGGGACTTCCACTGACACCGGCTCATGATGCTGAGAGTTATAAAGCTTGCCTAGAACCTGCTGCTAGACACAGTCAGGAGGGAGAGGCAGAAACTGAGACAGAATGTAGATACCAATATTTTAGTAAATGGCTTTGATGAGAACATGTTTGCTAGTACATTTTAGCATGACGTAACCAAGCAATATAAACTTTCATATTAGAACCTGGTCAAGTTAAAACCTAAGCTTTCTCTGAAGGTTTAACTCAACCTAGCTGGGTTAAAGGCTTTTAAGTTGTGCTAGGAAACATCTTTTGATGTGTTAGAAATCGTCATCTAAAGAAATTCTTAAAGATTCACGTAGATAGGAACTAGTAGCAGCTGCAGTGTCAAGAGCATAAGTGCTATCTACAGGAAAATTTGCTAAATAAGTGGGCAGCTGCTTTCAGCATTAGCTACCATTTTTCAGTGGTCTTCACAAGTGGCTGTAAGTAGAAAACATTACTGTAGCCCTTAAGGGAAGTGCACAAGAGATGCTCATTTGAGGGAGAGCATTAGGGCTGAGTGTACAGTGGGTTCCTCAGATGGGTCCCAGCTGGGTCCCAGCTGGGTGATGGAGCCAAGCTCTGCACCAAACCCTGGTCCTGCCACAGCCTATTGCTGTTTGGAGGCTTGGGCACCTGCCCCTGCTGGCTTTGGCTGCTTTAGGTTGTCACAGGCATTTGTAAAGACACAAATCTTTCAAAGGCATCTCAGATTTGTCACGGATTTAGGGAAAGGCTGCGTTCAGGTAACTTTTTTTCCTGGAGGAAGAGAATAAACAGCAGTGTGGGTGCCACACAGAAGCACACACAGCTATGCCAGAAAGCAGTCATGTTTGTGCCTGACTTCTGGATGTGCTATATCCCCAAATATCCATACATTACAAGTGTAAAAGCCTCAAAGCAGGTATGTCAATCCAGCCCCAGAATGTATCTGTGTATATCCCTACATGCTGTGGTGAACCACTGCAGCCTTGTCCTGTCTCGAGCCTTACATCATTAGCACTTATCCAAACCCCACTTTCTTCAGGCAGTAGGAGAGCTGTATGACTCACTGGCCTTATTAGAGTAATTGGAGAACTTTAAGTCTCCTAGCAAAAAGTCCAAAGTCACTGTGACATAAAAGATAGGGAAAGCAAGCAACAACAAAATACTTTGGCCTAATAATTTCTTCTAATCCCTTAGACACACTGATTGTTGGGATAGTCTCCATGGCACTAACCACCAAAAGTGCATGAAGTATTTTTTGAGGAGTAATAGCTCCTTGCAGAGTTCACTTCCAGTGCTCAAAAACTGTCCACTTAGAAACAAGCAACAACCATTATAACCTCTGGGACTAGTCTTGCTGTAAAATCAATATTTGAAGGTAATCACTTTATATCTGATGCATGAGCCCGGGTGATTTTACTGGCCGCCTGTTGTTAATATGGACCACTGCCTAATTGTCATTCCAGAAGAGGATCCAGATGTCCCTTACTCTCTCTCCCCAGCCCACCATGGTTTTCATTACCAGAAAAAAATTCCTGAAAGGTGATATCATTTACTGTTAGAAGCTGAGCAAGAGAAAGGCCATCCCCCCTTGCACCTTTAGGCTAGTGAACAGATTTTAAAATTAACACCTCTCCTCAGCACCACAGATGCATGTGATTTCATCTACTGGTCCTCATGCAATCCCCCTCAAATATGCTTTAAGTCCTGCAAGCCTGTGCCTTTTGCCATAAAATCTTAGTTGTGCTTGCACATGTTGTAGCAGTGGCATAGGAATTTTTTTCAGCATGTTTGCTAATGGAAGGTGCAAATGGGACATTTGACTCCTGACTTCAGCGGTTGTATTTCACATGTAGTATTCAAATGCCAGCACAAAAGGTACATGTGAAGAGAGGTGAAATTTACTCTGTCTTTTGGTGAGTTTACATTTTTAGCAACTGAGTAAAAGCTTTATTTTCAAAAGATACATGTCTTTATTATTTATTATTATTTATTTTTCTTCCCATTGAATCACTCTGGTAATAACTATGAGTCTAAATTACCCCAAAGTAAAAGAAGATCTTGAGGTATTTTAAGTCTACCCATGTGCTTGCTGTAAAACACTCCATAAGTGTGCTTGGTAGTGTTTTACAGAAACATCACTGGCTGTTGGAGAATTGCTGTTTGTTTGAGGTTGTCTTGTTATGGGGCAGGTAAAGATGTGGCTAACACAGAAATTGTAGATAGCTTCTTTACCCTAAAACCCACTCCTGTTTATATTAAATTTGCGTTTGTTTCCTCTTATTTAATTGACTGCTAAAGATGATGATCCTTTCAGGCCATGATTTGGTAGAGATATCCAGAGCCCTAATAAATCTCTCACTTCTGTTAGAAGTAACATTTTCAAGAATGTATTCTCTCACCTCAATGTATGAGCATACATATCCAGCTATTCTGCATATTCTTCCTCTCCTGTTTTTTAGGCTAGGCTTTTTGAATAACAGTCAGGTAAAGCTTGTTCTTGTGTGGATTAGATTTTTGAGAATTCATAGTCATGATATTTTGTCAGCTATGGAATACAAATAGCATAGTGTTTTGTTTTTTTTTAAAAAAAGACATTAAATAACTTTAAAAGTTGTGCAGACAAAAGACTTCTCTTAAGGTGGGGGAGGGGCAGTGCATGTGTTTAATACATAGTCCTGAGCTTACTGTATATTTAAAGTAGATATATACCTTGCTGCTATGAATCTTTGACAAAGTGCCAAGCGTTGCATTGCCAAAGGTATAGCATTTCATTTATTTCTTTAGGCTCAATAGCGGTTACTGGTAACATGTGTTTGTAGGGTGTCAGTTCTGATGGAATTTTTTTACCTGGCCCATTTCCAAGTAATGTTGGTATGTGTTTAAAATGCTTTAAAAATAAATCAGACTTTTGTGTTTCTGCAATAGAAATTCCAGGCTGAGTGATAAAGTGGGATTCACTTGCCATCACAATATTTTCAATCTATTTTGTGTATGGGAAGGGACTTCAGTCTACTTCACTTTTCAATAGGTTAAACCAATGTAATAATCAGGAATAGGTACTTAAGAAAAACATGTAATATTTAAAAATAACTTTAAATAAGAAAAAAATATTTACCTCTGTCAGAACATGCTTTTAATGATGCTTCCCTTGTGTAGTTTCTTTTTCTACCAGATCTGATATTTGTGCGTTGCATCCTTGCAGACATGCTTCTGTGGCTCTGAAATTTTTGGTCTGTCCTTTCTGAGACATGGAGACCTACTACAGACCATCCCTTTTCATACTGAGACTTAAAGTTGATTGCTGTGCACATCTAGGATCTCCCCTGGGGAAGACACTGGACACATGTTGGATGTGTGATAGCTAAGGATGCTTAATAATACCATTCCCCGTAATTCTGTAAGGATTCCCAAGAAAAAGGAATAGGGCTGTGAAAAATTCAAGTCTGTGGGTCCTCAGGACATTGTAGCCAGGGAGAACCTTCTGTAAGTGGAATTAAGATGCCTGCCGGGAGCAGAGTTTCTGCAGCAGTACTTGGATCCTCTGATCTCTGCATGCTTTCCCCAGGTGACAAACTTCCCCTTCGCTTTGCGGGCATCTGCTACCCCGGGCTCTTTCTCCTGTGGATGAATATATAAATCTATCAGCCTGGTAGGGTAGCCAGCAAAAGCTTGCCAGCACTTTGTACCAGCTGTTGAAAAAGAGTTGCTTAATGTGGATGCACTGGTTCATATACCTTACACCTGCATTTACAGGGGTGCTGAGCACCTTCAGATGCTAGTCTGCTTTGTTTATTCTTTGTGAAAATTTGGCCTGTACTATCTCAAGCTGAGCTTCTCAAGCTGAAAATCCACCCCTCAAAAAAAACCCCAAACCAATTACTGACTGTTTTTTGGAAAATAACAGACAAAAATCATGAAATACTGGTAAGCTGGGTCAAATTTTGTGTCAGTTATTTTTAAAACAGAGAGATACTAGAATTTGGCCTTTACTTTTGTCTGCCGTGGAACTTCTTGTCTTTCTTTAAGGAAAGAGGGAGTATTTTCTTGAGAATAGACTTACTGATTATCCTGTGCTGTGGTAGCTTTTTTTTTTTATTTTTCAAAGGATGTTCACATTTAGAATTACTTTACAGTTTTACAGCATAACTCGTTAAGAATTTATAAAGTGAAACAATGCTGAAAAAAATAAGTATTCGATTTGGTATTTACTGTGACTATGCCGTAGCAAATATTTACTGCTATATTTGCTTCCAAGTTTCATTGTATATCTGGAAGCTTGATAATAACAGTTCATATTTTCTTACCAAACTGATAATGTGTTATTAATTCAGATGAAAAAAGAGGTAGCTCTACCAGATTCTTCTGTTTTGTCCCAGGTTTGAAATTTTATGAGAACCAGACTACACATTCCTCTGCTGTTAGACAGTATTATTTTCAGAGATGCTAACCTGTTAGTGATTAGCCCAGACTAGTGTCTTGGATGCTTGTGGTATCAGAAAGCCTTTCCCTGAGGACTTCTCTGCTCCAAAGAGAATTTCCACATCTGAGCTTGAAAAGGATGGTCTGAACCTGTGCATATTCCCAACTAAGGGTCAAATCCCATGAGTCAATGGGAATTTTGTCTGAGTAAAGACTGCAGGATTTGACCCTTTAGGATTTATTTGTTTCTTGTACAGATGTTTAAGTAATTTAAAATTACGTGGCCCAATGTTCAAAGAATTAGCTGCCTAATAGAATTTTTGCTTCTAACCCCAGCTAATTCACTATCTCTGCTTCTTGGTGTCTTTGCACTTAACTCATCCTATATGGTAAATTAAGGAAAATTCAGGCATCCAGTGAAATGATTATCAAGGAAAGTAAATTACAAATTATCACAGACTGTATGTGGCCCGAAAGGTCATTTTAGATTTATTTGTAGAAAATAGCTATCATCTTTATGATATTACTATTGGTAATGCCAGAAGGCAATTGGTTTCCTATATGTCTTTGTTGCTCTATGCAAGATTTTGCTCAGTGATCCTGATCATTGCTTCTGTATGTTTGATTGCTTTTACTATAACTGTGTATTTTTAGGGACCCATCTATGAACTTTTAATATGTGCTTCCTTCTGCAGCCTATAATTTCAGCTCTTTATTTTGTCTGGATGACAGAGCAACTATGATATTTAACATGGTCAAGTTTAATACAACAGCTGGAGAATCAGGACATGCCATGTGTTGTAACATTGATCTTGTGTTTGTACATGCATATAAAATACATACTTGCTCCTGTGTATGTGCACTAAGACATGTAAGCATATGACAACACAGAGTTATACTTCATCACATGTTTACCTGATGCTGTTTTCTGCTTGGTTAGTGCAGAGCATTCTACAGAAATTCAGTATCTGCAAAGATATTAACATGTTTCCTATGCTTGTAGTATCTATGTGTCAGGCTTTTCTGCAAACCTCTTGATTAAGAAAAGGCTGTAGTAAACTGTATGCACAACAGTTGCTTATATTAGATTTTTTTTTTTTAGTGTTTGTATTACAAATTCACTGTTGTGCTTTATAGTCTATTTATTTAGATAAGCACCTTCAATCTGGAGTGTATATAGTACGTAAGGAAAAAAAACCCTACTGACCTGGCAGTGAGCAGCACCTATGAAAGAGGAAGACTAGCAGGAGATGGGAAGTCAGAGCAGTCAGGCTGACCCCTATTTCTTTAGTATCCCTGAAAAACTTGGTGGCAAGAAACAAATTATCTTCTTCCTCACTAGGTCTGCAGTATCAAATCCCTTGTCTGAACTGTGTCTTTGCTGCATGGAAATGAAACAAAAGTTGAAAAGGTTGTGTGGAGAGGCATTAAAAAGAAAAAAAAAAAAAGAAAAAGGGGAAAAAAAAAAAAAAGAAGAAGAAAGAGAAGAGATGGTGAATTTTTCCAGAAAGCCTAATAGGAAATTTCATTTAATAGTAAAGAACCTGGCTGCTAATTAGGAGGGGGCAAAGAAAGAAGTGGAATTTTGCTAGTTGATAGGCTTTAGTTTCTTTTCCTCACTCACCTCATTGCTTGGAGATGAAAACAATCACTTTTGACACGTTTTTCTCCTTCCCTGTAAACTGTTGATATTTGCTACAGCCCCCATAAAACTTTTCACTGCCCTGCTGTGTGTCTTTCATAACCAGTCATACAAAATGCCTTTCGTAACCTTTCCACAGTCACAGTGGAGGAGAGGACACAACAGTACTAAAGTCATTTGCTTCTGCTAAGGACAAGAGGAGACAGAAGCTGCTTTTCTAAACTGGGCACTGTGTAGTTTTACTTATTGATTTACAGAGCACTTATTATCATAGTAGAACATTACAATGAACATAGCTGAAGACTGAACATTTGTTGAAACATGTCTGAGGCATTTTCTACATGTTGCTTGAGGGATGAATTAATTTACATGATGTTTTACTTTTAAAATAAAACAATTTATTATAGAAATCAAAATGTCAAATCTAAACGCTCTTATCTGTGAGCTCACATAAATAATTTCCTTGAAGCTTTTTTGGAGAGGACTTTTCACATATTTCTCCCTCAAGCCTAAATTACACAAACAATAAGTAACAAGTTATTGTAAGTGTAATGGTAATTAACCATGAAAAAACCCCTACTTGTTTTGATTTTAGTTGATTTTCCCTTTAGATAAAAGTGTCTCTTTGCTGTGCATTTCTGGTTCTTCATAATTTCAAGTTTTTGGCCTTTTTTTTGGCCTTTTTTCTGGCCTTTGGCCTTTCATTTTTTTAAGTGGACGCTTACCTGTATATGTCATTAGATGAGTGTCTCCCAGGCTGATTAGCCTCCTGTGTTCTTACAGTCTCTTGGCAGCAGCAGAATAGTGATTTCTGTTTGCATTCTGGTGAGGTTCTGGTGATGAGCCGTTAAATAAAATGATCTGTCCCCAGGCCAACCACTTGGTTCATTGCCAAACAATAATCCAGTACAATTAAGTATCAAAGATTGGACTACTCCATTATTGCAAGAGATCTCACTGCAGGCACCCGGAAAAGCAGAGAATTCCTGAGGGAAAAAGTGATCAGGACATTTATTTTCACTGAGGTATACTAATTTCATTGGGGTCTTTTTGAACATATGGGATTTGGATATCCATATATTTAAAATTAGCATTTAATTTTTCAATTTTGGCTTTATTTTCCTTCCAAATCTGGAGTTGAGAGAAGGAAGAGATGAAAGTAAGAAAGAACTGACTCAATTTCTGGGACTACTTCTGCTCTTCTTGACTTATTAAAAATACAGGATTTTATGGTCCCATTGTTTTTTCCTCTTTCATAAAAATGTTGTGTCAGTTGCTGCTGTCATACTTGTGCACACATTTAAGCATTTAGTAGTGGCAACAAAGCTAGAAATTTGACAAATTATTAGCAAATTGTTTTCATTGTTTGCTTTGCAGTTCAGGGCTGGGAATGCTGTTTTTTTGTTCCACTACTGGCCTTGCAAGTAATAATTTTTTTCTTTTTACAAAGAGTACTGAATTCTGACGGGTGGAATTTTACCAGAATATGCCTTTTCTAGCCATAATATTGCAAAACACACCAAATCTAAAGCAACATCTTTTTATAGTTCTGTAAATAGAGGAAATGGCCAAACATGTTAGGTATTTGCATATTTTGCAGCCAACTGGAGCTAATCAGATAGAAAATTGCACCTAATGAACATAAAGGAGTGTTTAAAATCTTATTCATATATAATAACTGAAGAAAATCCTGCCTTTTTTTACTTTGAGCTAGATTGATTTTGTAGGTGCTTTAAGGTGTTCAGTGTGAAAGAGAAGAATTTGGCCTATTTCTACTCTTGAGAAACTTAATTGTAGAACCCTATAAAATCACAAGAGTTTCCATGTTTACGATACTTGAGAAAGTCAGAGGATATATTCATATTAAATAAGTGTAGCACAGTCCTCTGAAGACATAGATAATACACAGGTTACACTGATGGAGAGACTGAGTCACGGGATTGTCAAATAATTTATTATGTTTTACAGCTCAATCAGAATTGAAAATAACAGTCAGATATTCCCAGTCACATTTTCCAGCTGTGACTTGCCTCTCTGAAAGGCACTAAACTATAGCTTTTAGAAATATGAAAATATATGGGATAAGGAGAAGTTGGTGTAGTTTCACCAGGGGCTGCTCAAAGATCCATGGAAGCCAGATCTCTCCCAAGGCAAAAATGAAAGATGGAAACAACCAAGAAAATTAAAACTCTTTTAAGACTTGGAAAAGTTAAAAGAAATGCAAAAGAAGAATGAGTTAATACTAGCCAAAGGAGCCAGGGGAAATAAGAATAGCATTTCAAATATATTGGAGAAAAAAAAGAATAATGGAATGAAAAACTAAGCTCAATAGTAAATGAAGAGGGTGACAAAATGAAAGCTGGTTCTGAAATGGCTGATGCACTGAGCTACTTTCAAAATCAGTCTTTGACAAGAAAACTAAAAGGAGTAAGGACATAATAGCTCAAGTAATTAAGACCTTTTCAAAATAGTTGTTGATAAAAAAAGAGTAAGGCAATACTTAGAAAAAAATGGAATAAAGTAAAACAGCAGGTCTGGATGATAAGCATGGTATGTTCTTAAGAGACATAGATAATGAGTTTACATAATCACTAGTAATTATTTCTGAAAAGTAAAGTACAATTGACGAATTATCATAAGATTGGGAAAAAGCAAATCTAATACCAATCTTTAATAAAAGAAAAAAAAGAGTAATTCTGGTAATTACCATAGGGCTGCCTGTTGTTGTTTATAAAGCCTAGTGGTGCGATAGGAACTTTACTGAAGCTGCAAGAAACCATCTTTACCCCAAAACAGTTTAATTTTCAACTTGATATGCCTTAGTTGAACACGACCTGAAAGTAGAGCAGTTAGAAGGATGAGAAGAGTAGGAATACAGGGTTGGGGCGTTTTTTTGGTTCATTCTCTATGTGTACATATCTTCATGATTGCATAAAGATTTGTGGTCTATCTGAAGTAGTAACAATGATAAATAAGATAACAAATATTATTGCTCTGACACTGAAGGTTTTACCCCATGGTTTCTCTTGTCTCCACTTGCTTAGCCCAAAGGCATTTTCAGGAGGCCAGGAATATCCAGACAGGTGCTACTTGCCTCTTTCCTGCTGCCTGGCCCCTCTGACTGCCTCATGTGGAGATGATAAGATGGAGCTGTGCTTCCAAGAGTTCTTGACCATAGTTTGTTCCTGAGCTGTGCACACACACAGTATGGAAACAAAAGTGAACATGAGGATAAATAACAGAAGTGGTCTTCTGGACTTGCTTTCCCATAGAGTTCTTGGGTGGGTAGTCTCAATCTCTCTTTTTTCCTAGTCCCTGGTCTCAAGAGGGTGTACCCAGGGGCTTCTGTGGTTTCAGGAAGGAGGAGAGACCATGCCATCTAGTGGAACTCCCTCCACTTTTTCCAGCTCTTTGAGAAACATGGAGGAGAACATGGTTGCTGGAGGTCCAAGTGAACCTTGGATCACTTCCTGAGGAAACAGGAATGCAGTTTCCAGAGAATATGATGTAGTGAGCAGAATAAATGAGTTTAAGTACAGAAAGTCAGGGAAAAATACTTGGAAACTGTAATTTAATAAAAAAATTGTATGGACAAAACAGCCTCACAGATCTTTGCTTGAATGAAGGGATAGATACAAAATTTTGAAAAAGGTGTTGGGCAGTTGAAATGACCATGGGTGTGCCCATATTGCCATGTGAATTTGTCATTTGGTTGCTGGAGATCAAGTTGTGTTTTGGGAGTGGAGTAAGGTGTCTAGAGGCCTTCTGCAGTTGTGAGCATCATACTTAATTTGTTGATCATGTGATTAAGGAAGGAGAGGTAAACAGACCATTTATTAAATCTGCAGGTCGTACTAAAACTGGAAGGTGTTGCCAACGCCAGTGAGGACAGAGTGTAAAGATATAAAAAGTGAGGACAGGTTAGAAATATGGAGAGGAAATCACAAAATGGGATTCAACCTGGCAAATGGAATCTGATCCATCTGCTGAAATAATAATGTAAAACACAGGTATTCAGCAAGAGAAAGATGCTTTTAAAGAATTGATGTTGAAAAAAAGGCAGGGGTGATAGCGGGCAGCAAATTTGGTACGAGTTTGCAATATGATACAAGAAGCAACTGCCCCCCGTCCCCCCGACAGGTTTGTTCTTGCTTGCATCATGTTATAGACTAGAAATGGGATAGGCCCCCTTTCTACAGATTCTGATAAGATGTAATACTGCACACAGCTTTAGGCATGTCACAAAACAATAATAGATATGAATAGGTATAGTAATTGGAAGCTTTCTCATAGTGAAATGAGACTGGACAATGAATTTTGAAGCATATAATAGGAAGTCATCCTGCACGGATGGATGAACGCTGCTGTCTTTTTCAGCCTTAATTTTCATGTTTCCATATAAGGCAAGTAAAATGAACAGTAGTTATTGTTTAACCAAGTATCTTTGCACACCAAACATGTTAATTTCATTTTTTTCTGGGTCAGGTATTTTGTTAACCATGACATCTTGGCACCAAATTAACCATAATAAACTGCCCCTAGCCCAAGTGGTTCAGTTCATTCAAAGGTGATCTGTAGCAGGATGTGTTAGTTCTCTTTCTTGACACAGTAGCTGAAAGAAGTCTAACCAGAAGAAAAGACCATTTTAAAACACACTTATCTTTACCTGTATGCTTAGATTTTGCAGGCTGAGTACACTGAATCAAAGGTCACATTATATATCTGTAAGTCTGTCTATCTATCTATCTATCTGTCTATCTATCTATCTTTTATACTAATATGTATGCCCCACTTTAAAGTAGTCAATTAGTGAAACTTGGTAACTTACTCTGTAATTTGTATAGGTGACTTGACTTACCCTTTTACCTAAGTCTGCCTTTGTGGAAGAGGGCTGTCTTTGGCAGAAGCAGAAATACAGGAAATACTGTCTTTTGGAACACTGACTCCTGAAATCAGGTGCAAAAGGACGAAACAGTCACTGATAGCCCTTCTATAAGCACAGCTGTTGTTCCAGGTGTGTGTGGGTGCTGCAGACCTTTTGATTTGTATCCAGCTGGTTTTCTCTGCTTTTGGTGAGTCTAGAAAGTCAACCAAGTCCTAGTTGCCTCAGCCTTTTTGTCAATGTTCTATTTCTTACATCCAAATGCATGTTTATTACCTAGAGTTGATACAAAAAGGCTGCTAGAGAACCGTATCTCCCTCACCTGTGTCCTTCACAGAACGGAGAATATGTGGATATTATCCATTATAATTTTTCATGTCACACCATCTACTACAGAATATAAGTACTTGTACTGACATATTGATAAGGAAAAAATGGAGAAATATGTATTTCAGTAATGTTTCTAATATAGAAGGAACCAACAGAGATTTTTAGTTACTAATGCCATTGAAAATTCATTTTTTATTAAAATGAAAGGATCTACTGCATTCTCTTTTACTTTATAAGAGTATCTCTTAATATCAGCACAGAGATATACTTGTTTGTTGACCTTCAACAAAGCTGTCAATACAGATGAACGTTAGCACTAATCATTTTTCTACTGGCAGATGAACCTGTCTCAAAGTCTTCCAACTTGTTGCTTGATAAAGAACAGAAATGGAATTTCATCATGAAATAAATATTTCATTTAGGAGGTTCTGCTAGTGTAATGATGTTTTAACATGTTTGGGTTTTTTTTTTTCACCCTTACTTAAATATATTAGCAATGCACTTATTAAGAAAGAGACTCTTCAGGTCAAATAGCCTGGTTATCTATTTAAGATAAAATCATGCAAAGGACCAGAATTGCAAGGGAATAATCCAGTATGTTCAAGCAATATTGAATGAAGCAGTAGTGGCTTGTTTTCTCTAACAATCAAATTAAAGGTTATAAATAAAGGACTGAGCTCATAGTGAACAGTCTAAGTTGAGATGAATATTCAGAAAGGATGTACAAACTCTTCATTTTTTTTTACAGTACTTATGCTACATTTGTGTTCATAAATTTACAGAATTTGAATCTCCACCTCCTCGGTTGAATACGCATCTTAATACCTTGTTAAATCAGCTTGTTAAAACAGCTTTTGATGTACTGTGTTCATGTAAAGGTTTCCAATTTTTAAAACATATATGCTGGTGCACATGCACAGCATTTAAGACCAGAACTAGGCTATTAAAGTTTCCTATTTCTCATCATGGCTAAGAAGGTTTGGAATTGCAGTTAGCTATAGAATAAAACAAGTAAGCCTCTTAAACAGGCTTTTTGACAGTGGCAGCCTCATAGGTCTTTTCTTATCAGCGTATTTATTTCTGTGTGCATTTATTTAAAGAGAGAGATGGATTTTAAAGATCTTATTCAACTACAGAAGGAGAAAAAAGTAAGCTGGAGTTCCAAAAAGGCCTGTTTAAGTCCCTATTAAAGGAGAGAGAAAAGAGCCCAAGTTCTAGTATATCCATTCACAGTGTTGTAGGTGCAGGTACCGTAACTATACTGGGGGTAGATGCATCCTGAAAAACATAAAGGTGGGAGAGCAAGTCCCTGAGGTTAGGTTTTTCCAGTGTTCCATTTCAAGAGCACTTCATCAGCAAGTTGCAGGTCTACACTGGTGGAGCTGGGTTTGTGTGTAGAAAGGATTCAGAGATATGATGACAGCTGTGTATCTGTGTATAGATTCATCCTGCAGACATAAGTGGCTAGAAAGAGTGATAGAGATGATTTTAACTAAGGTGAAAAAAAATGAAAACAGCAGCAAAGACCAATGCAATTCTGTGTTGTTTTGTTAGGGAAAAAAAGCTACAAATAGAGAAGCTGGCTATTTTATAAGAAGGTTCACCAGAGTTTTGTAATCTCCTTATAGAACCACTTTTAATATTTTATTCAATAAGTATCTGCTGCTATGTGTATGGGATTGCTACTTTGCATGTTGAATTTAGAAAAACAGAGATAACAGACAGAAACATGCACAGCAAAGTCATTTCTTTATCAGCAGATTGCCTCTGTTGCAGGTATCCTAACTTCCTAGAGCTGGTTAAAGTTCTTGGTAGTATTTCCAGCTTTCTAATAGTTTCTATCTTGCTTCTGCCATTTTATGCGAAGTACAGTAAATGGGTGAGAAATTAAGTAAATACCCAAGGGAGGATCAAAATAATTTATACTACGCCACAGACATTCAAGTCTTGCAGTCTCTGAACAGCCACTTGCTGAGCTGAGTAGCTCAGAATGGTAAAGTATACTCTATAAATCAGAAATCCAAGTCAGAGTTTCTGAAAAACATTATTTTGCCAATGTTTTTATTAAAAAGAGCAAAAAATATGTCATTTGACATAGGCCTTTTGCAGGCTTCAAGGAATTTGAGGATTTTCATGGAACAAACTTCATTTAAATAAACAAGCAGTGTACTTAGAAAGATAAATAGTTACCAAGCTGTCTAATAATGGTAATGGTAGTTATGCAAAACACTTTAGCTAAACCCTAGATTTTACTGGGCATGTGAAACTATATGACTATCAAAATCTGGTGTGTTTTAGAGGAATATTTGTTAATTGTGTATATATACGAAATTAGTGACCACCAGAGGCAAAGAATGAACAAACTTAGAACCCAGAATCTTCCCTTTATCTATGGAATGGATAGATAGAATGTTGCTGTATAATACTGTATTTCACACTGAGACTCAAGACCATTATCTCTAGGAAGGAGGAAGACAGTGTATTCCCCATATCTCAAACTCTCATGAAGCAGCACATTAGTGCCAGTTAAGATTTTGGCTTTTTTATAATGTGAATGCATCTGGTAAAAATGATGCCTACAGATTAGCCTTTACTTAGGCCAGTGAATAATTGTTATGGGGTAGCAATTTCAGCTTATTATTCTAGACTTTTAAATTTTTTGATAAATGGCACCTAGCAATAAAATTGTTACTATTATCTAATGCAGATACCATGTCCTTTGATTTGAATGCAGCCTTATTCAGAGGTATTTGACTGATAGAAAACATTAAATTTAACCCCAGAATTGCAAGACAGCAAGAAAATTATGTTTATTCTGCTTAGTTTTATGCAGCATGTCTGGTGTCTGCTAATAACTGGCCATCCAGCAAAAAGCATATAAGAGGATGTGTACGAAATGATAAAATCACGAATGTGATTCAAGTATCATTTAGGGTGGAAAATCTAGACATTTAAAATGCTTTGTGGTTCTAACAGTAATGCTGCTTTCATTACTACTGTACCTCGAATCAGCAGAGAGAAAAGCTTCTGAAGTTACGATTACCCATAGGACTTGTAAACCAGATTGATGGAAGTAATTGGTAAACTGCTTAATCAAGCCTCGCTTGGAGGTGAATAAGGACTGCAGGATAGAAAATGTAGGCTGTGTAAGTAACCCAACAAGTCAGTAGAGTTCTTTTTTCTGAAAGAAACAAAGATAGCAGTAATTAATGACCCTGACTCTGTGCCAAAAAAGCTTTCTTCTGACAACTCCAACTTAATTAAAACTTAAGACATTTCAATGGCCTCAGAAAGCCCCTGATGGGGTGAACTCTTGCAAACTCGTGAGAAAATTTTGTAAATTAAGGGAAAAGATGTGTGTTACCACTGGTGCCATGACTCTAATCCCTGGCAGTCAAAGAATCTATTTAGCCAAAGCCTTTTCTTTTAACTGGCTCACACCTGCAGGCTTACTGGCACTTCCTCTGTACCAGAGAAGGCAGTTTTTGTGTTTTACAGAAGATCAGATAATAGGAGTCTTGCTGTTACTTTTGTTTTTGTGCATTGTTCATTAGGCTGTGAGTGTTGCAGGCACACTTGATATGCTTGGCTAGCTTGCGGGGGGAGAGCAGTGGCTGAATGCTTTAGGTGGTGCAACATTAGTGAGGATGGGCTGGCAAAAAAAGTAAGTTTATTGCAAAAGTGCTTCGAATTAAAACTCACAGCTGATGAGACAAGTTGAATGGCAGAGCCTGCTGTTTTTCAGAAGTCCAAGTTACAAGGAACAATATTCTGGCCTGGACAGTTCTGGATTTAAACAAAATGAAATGTGGCTTTCAGATTCTCCTTGCTCTTTTATATTACTGTAATTTTTATTCACTATGGATCAACTGGTGTGAGAATATCCCACAAGTACCCTATATGGAAAGTAAAGCTCTGTTTGCACTGCAAGGAGACAGGCTATTTTGTGAGTTGACATGTGCGCTTTATTAATAAACATAGGATTAAATTCTAGAAATAACATCAGTTGAATACTAATTGGACTAAATAGTTACTTGATTTACATAAGGAAAAAAAAAGGAGTTTAAGTTCATCTCCCATTCTAGGAAGTGCATTTGTGTGTTACCTTGTGAAAATCTCCCCCATGCCCCACCGCTTTTTTGTGGCCTTAGGCAAATCCATGTATCTAAGGCAGTGAGGAAGGCAATATTCTGGATTGCCTTTTCCTTTTTGTACATTATGAGGTGACGTGCTGTCTGACAGGCACAGAAGAGCCTTGCTTGCTTAGGCCAAGGCTTAGGAATATATTTTAGATACATACGCTGGAGGAAAGGATAGAGAGCTCAAGGTACTCACGAATATCTTCCTTTGAACATTTTTCAAGAGTTTTTGTGAGGCTAATTATGATGTTTGTTTTCACAGGTGATGATCCATAACATACAGGTGCTTGGGCTGACGTGCTTTTTTACTGTGGCTTAGGGAACAGTGGGGGAAAATACAGCTACAGACTTGTAACTTTTCCATCGATTGGCATTTAATTCACCCCATCAAGCTGACACAAAAAAAGAGAAGGGGGAAGAGAAAAAAGGAGCCTGTAGGAGTTTGCAAAAAT
>NC_045476.1:132661776-132726776 GCF_009650955.1 Corvus moneduloides
GCAAAAAAAGCTCTAGGATACAACTCCCTTTTGTTCTTAATTCAAAAAGTGTATAAACAGACCAAATTTCAGTATGAATGTTAGAATTCAGCTGGAGTCCATATACACTGAGTGTAGCTTAACACGTTTAATTTCAGACATAACTAACACTAATCAGATAGGGATTTTTGAAAATGATTTATTCCATTTCGATGGAATTTCCATTTTACTAGCTGTAATGTCAAATATGTAAATGGTAGCCAAAGCTGGATGTGATGTTTCAGTTAAGAATTTTTTTTGCCCGTTGTTTCTTCTAGCATCTTCTTGCCAAATCTTCTGGAGTGCTTGTAATTTCCTCCGTACAGAGCCCAACAGGCTCATCAGCAGCAGAAGGTAAACATAATAGATGTGAGGAATTTCTGGAGATTTATGAGGTTTAGCTTTCTGAAACATACACTGTGTCTGGCAATCCTAGGATGTGGCCACATGTGGACTCTGCGAATTGAAAATGTTTTAAATGGGGCATCATTTAGCCCCTGTTAGAAATAAAGTTTAGGAACAAAAGATGCATTCTGCAATAGTGCTTAAATATCATTTCTGCCCTGCAACAGTGTGTTTTAGTTCAGAAGAATAATAATTTTTTTAAAATGTCTATGACAAACAGATTAACATCCCTGTTATTTAATAAATTAAACTTACTACCTACAGCCACCCCTATCTTTACAGTGAAAGATCAGAGATCATTATACAGCAACCTAGGAACATGAAGCTACTCTGTACTAAGGAGATTGGCATTATTGGGATTTAGTATCAAAAGCTTCAGCACAAAATACATAAAAGTACAAGCCTCATAACTGTACCATTATTATAAACATTAATTTATTAAATTCTGCCATCTGTTTATGAAAATGTAATTGAAAAATTGCACTCCTACATTAGTTTATTGAGCTGATAAAAGAAGATTCATTAGCAAAGACAGAAATATGCCATCCTAATGATCACAATAATATCACTTCATGTTAAAGTGTTCTTTTAACCTTTTTCAGTGGGCTTTACTGATATCAATTAATCAGCTTGGATGCTGTCAACATCTTAAGCACTAGAATGAGAGTTCCGTTCTGTGCTAGGCATTTCTCTGCATCTCTTTCTTTTATATGTTTAGCTAGAAGAGTCTAGAAGAGCATTAGAACAGTAGAGAGAAGCCTCTTCTTCCTGCCCATTGTTTACCTATAGTATTGCCTGGTGGAAGAACTCATGTCCATAAGCCTAGGTTTTTCATGGCCTGTTTCATCCCTGTTCTCAAGGACTTGAATAAATGAAAGATGGGATCATTTGGAGGTAAATATTGTCAAGAACATCACTTTAACCCTCATCATCTTCCACAGTACACTAAAGTAGAGGGGAAAGGTAGCCTTCAGTGAGAAGGATGGTTAAACAAAAGCTTCTATGAGTTCTGAGATGAATGACACTTGAAATGTTGCTCCTTTGTGAGTTTAAAATCTAAAAACTTTGCATGGCTGCCTCATGCTTTTATTTCTGCTGAGTAATAATGCTCTGGGATGCTTCCAACTGTAGCAACCTAATTGCTAAGATTGAAATTATAAACATTTACATATCAGTTTTTGGCCAATGGATTCTGGGTCCAAAAGTTTTTGTGTATTGATTTCCTAGCATTTCTCCCCTTTCACTGTGAGTACAGTGAATCTGGGAGAATGAACATTTTTATCTCCCAACATTCACATGCATGCTTATAAAATGCGCGGCACCTTAAAAACATTGGCGGCATTTTTTTGAGCTTCATTTGGAAGATAATATATTTCAAAGAGAAGAGCATAAAATAGCTAGATATCATTGGAAAACAACATTTAATTATTAATGAAACCAAGACATTGGCTTTGAATGAGAAGCGACTGCTCATTTACTGGAGATTTTACAGCAAAGGTAAATAACGAAATCTCTTTCCTAAGCTAACCTACATAGTAGTTTTGACTTAAAGGTTTTTTAATATGGAAAATACAAATAAACATTTTAACTCCCCTGCAAAATAGGAAAATAGTCTTGCATTCGTGCAGGTTTTGTGTGCATTTGTCACAAGCAGCTATTGTGGAAGTGGGATTATTGCCTGACAATTTCATCACGTCTGTGAAAGTAATGTTTAGGAGGTGAAGTAATACAATGATGCTAATCCAGCTTTTTATAATCAGCCTCCTATGTATATAATATTTATGTTATTGTCTGTGCAGGGTTTTCTTTTCCTGGAAGCATTCCTTATCTGCTAGAATTCTTGTTTGACAAATGAGATTGGATTACCAAGTCACAGCTGTATACACTGGTTGATGTATTGCTGTAGGATTGATAATTCAGGAAAGCAATGTAGTATTTGGGGGTTAATTTTCTTTTCTTAGATACAAGAATCTAATGTTGCTTGCTAGATATTTTCTTCATTTTTGTTATCTAAATTTTACCAGGTTTAGACTAGTTATTGACTCAGTTAATGTAAAAAATGTTGATATGCTGTCAATATTAATGTAGATGTCAGCCCAACACTAGTCCCTAATGTATGTAAGAGCAAGTATTTTTTACCTTGATACAGAAAGGCAGTCATGTGTGAGATTTAATATACATCCTAATCTATCTTGTCATTGCACTAGCCATGGGTGATGTGCTAATGTATGGGCAACCATTTTCTTTCTCTCTTCACACAATGGAATAGATACACATGAATGACAGCCAAGTCTCCACTCTGTAATTATTTGGAGGGCAGTTAGAACATACAGAAGGAATACAGTAATGCAGTAGTTTTAGTTATAGACTTAAAGTCGGTGGCCTGTTGTTTCGTTGATTTGGTTTTTTTTTTTTTTTTAATTTTCCAAGGAACCATATGATCACTTAAAATTCAGAAAAAAGCACACATACCCAAAAAAAAGAAACCCCAAGAAACAAACTAAAAACCAAACCAACCAAACAAACAAAACCCCACCCAACCCCAAGAAATAGCTAAACCTAAGTAAGCTTCCTAACACATAGGATTTGGAATTTCAGTTCCAAACTGTGTCCCTACACTCACAGACAAATATTTTAATGTATTTGAATGCATTCTTTGTGCTGACATCATAATTTTGATTCACTTTTCTTGGGAAAATATATGTTTTATAATACAGAAGATTTGTCATCGAGTATTTCTAAAAAGTGAATAATCAAATGAGATCTTTAATTACATGTCTCCTTAGTATTAATTTTACTTTCCTCTTTCTCCATTGCTTTTTCAAATTGTGAAAAATTATGGATTTATGGGATTGTGAATAAAAGTTGACACAGTGTAAGATAAGCAAGCAAAAATTTATGTCCATAGCATGTCTTATCCTTGTGCACATTGGCAAAACCAAAAACCTGAATATTGCTTTTTATATAGAAGACATTTTGATGAGATTGCAGTTTTCTAAAAAGAGAGTCCAAAATTACATATTTCTTAACGCAGCTTGAGTCAACAAATCTTTGACTTCTCATATTAATTTATAATATAGCTTACTTTTGTTCCTCCTTTCAAACTGTAAGAAACTGTCTTTACACATTCAATATGTCTTTGTGTGAGAGAAAATGAAAATGAGGCACACTGTCCAGATCATAAAGATAAGCAACCGCCTGCAATTTCAGCATTATTTTTGCTATATATTTAAGGAGGGAGGGTACGTTTTCTCCTCTGTGGTTAGATGCTATTATTTCTAGACTAAAACTATTGCTTTCCTGGTATCTTGCAGTGTTCCATTCAGAATTAAAATCACTGTGAACATCTTCACTAACTCTAAAGTGAGACTGGTATAATTTCAACAACGGACACTTAGTGCAAAATTCTGGTCACACTGCTTTATATGGAAATACTCTATTTAGGGAAAAAAAGAAAAAAGAAGAATCCCAAAACATTCTATTTTTAGAATATATGTTATAATCCCCATAACATTTTAGTTTCCTATGAATATTCTTCTCTGAGAGTAGTAATATAAGGCTAAATTGTTACCTTATGTTTTCATGGGATAGGTCTGTGACCACTGACAGTTATAATTTACAATGATTATGGACATTAACATACTTGACTGTCACTATTATTTTTATTTCAAATAGACTTTCAGTGGACTAACGGTATGAGTAGTGGATTTTTTATCATCACTGAATCCTACAAACTTCTTATCAGTCTGTAGCTAAAGTGATGCATCAACACCTGTAGTCGATGGGAGTATTAATTTGTGCCTTTGAGACTATCTTGTGTAGACTTGTAGATTGGGTCACAGAAGGTTCTTCTGCCTGTCTCTGATCTGTCCAGCTACCTGCTAGATGACATGGGATCTGAATATTTGTTGAAGTAGCTAAAAGCAAAGAGGGGTGGTTTCAGATGCTTTAATATGCAAATAATTTCTGCTCGCTAAAGAGTTTATAATGGCTTCCATGTCACTACTCATTCAGCTAAACATTATGTACATTTCAGTGTTTCTAGGTTTCTGAATTAGAAGTATAAACTTTGATGAGACACAAGTGATGTTGAAGCAGTGTGACAGGCAGTAGATGTGTTCTCACAAACTTACGGCTTTTGCAAGGTCAACATTTTCAGAATATCTATTCAACTTAATCATCAATCTTCCATCTTTTACAACTCAACTCGCAAAATCTATTGCCAGTTAAAATTTATGTCAGGGTTTAAATCTGAATTTCTTACCTGCAAATGCTACCATCTCCTCTTGTTGTAGATTGGTGGAGTTGCTGGTAGTATGTCAACATGTAGGTACTATGAAGATCTTGAATTAAAAATATCACAATAAATTATTGGAAAGATTTAGAATATTGATTTTTAAATTGACCATAAATGCTAAATTTTTCAGGAGGAATAGGAAATCAGTTCTTTGCTTGAATATAAGGTACGTATCTGTGATTTAATTTTTTCTCTACTAAGTGTTCAAAAACACTCATGTAGAACACAAGACCATGCAAACCAGTTAATTTAGTGTCTTTGCAACCTGTCATGTTAATATGTAAATACATGTGCATATGTATTTAGACAAATCTAAAAGCATGTATTATTTACATGCTGTAAGAGATTTTTTTCTGAGCCATTACAGTCTATTATGTAAATATGTGTTTAAGGGGCATAATATATATTTTTTTAATTTCATTGGATTTTTGACTTGATAGGTCATAATGGCTAGGATCCCTTACACAATACCTCATAATTTATTTCAGTCTGTATTATAGATGTTTCTATGATGTTAATATGAATTTGCATATAAAATATGCTTCAAGAAATTACTGTACACATAGAGATTAATAATTCACAGATTTTAAATGGAAGAGAGAACATCAAAACTGATTAGTTTACATAAGGGTCTGATTCATCCTCTCTGCAGAAGACTAGCACAAAACCTAGGCATCATGTAAGCCTCACTTAAGCCCTCAAAATGCAGCTTAAATGGATTTTAACTGGTGCATAGGCTTTGCTCTGTCAATTGGTGAAGTAGTGAATTTAATCTGAAAGAGAATAATGCATTTCTAAATGCTTCCCATTTCTAGAAGTGAATTAGCAGGTCTTCTAGAAGCACTCAACTTCCAGCAGTCCCCAAAATTTTACTTCCTTGTTTGCAAGAGCAGTGTAATTCAGTTTTAAGTGAAACATGTAAATTCCCTTTCTCTGTGAAGAATCCCATCTGTTTTGGATCATGTCTGCATCGGCCATGGAACAACACACTATAGAGATGGCCGACCTACTTCAGAGGATATGGATACATCTGCTATAGGACAATTATTTAACCCAAATTTATATTCCAACTCATGCATATTTAGATACCAGCTCATATTCCATAATTAAATACTGAATTTAGCCACTCGGTGGATTCTGAGGTGCCCTCAAGATCATTATTATTCATGGAAACTGTGTGTTCATCTGGTTACTGAGATGAGATTAAATGTTTGGATATGTTGACTGTCAGTCAACAGATATGACTAAACACAGACAGAAATTTAAAAAATGGTTTCATATTGTTCTGTACCAGCTAATACTTCTGGTTACAGGACAGTGCTGGCACTACTAGAGGGTTTTGTAATAGAAACCTGACAGCCGCCAGTAGCAGAGGCTGAGGGAATGAACAGAGGAAGAGGTCAAGCATACAGTCATGCTTCCCTGGCATAGCATCCCAGCTTCTGGCAAGTTTTCCAGACATCTAGTTTTCAGCAGACCAGGCTTAAGCTGTGAGCATAGGAGAACAAAGAATACCTACAGAGTTTAATAATGGAGAATGTCTCAGGAGGGATAGTAGGAAAAGGGAAAGTGTGACTTGGGCTCCAAAAGCTACTGGGAATGAGGATGTCAGAGGAAAAATAGACATGTCTAGTTAATTGTGAAATAGCAGAAATGCTGTTATTCTGGATCTGTGTTGGGTGCTGGTTGTTTTAAAGTATTTTATCTAATGCTTTGTTTCTAAGCAATATGTTTTGAAGCAGAACAGCTGTTTGTAGGGTATGTTCAGGCTCAGATTGCAAAAAGAGCTGCAGGGCCTAACTTGAGTCAGGCCTGTGGAACGATACCAGTTTATAAAACAGAAAATATGCAAAACACATTGCAGCCTCCGAGTAGGAACTGTGTGGAGAGGTAGAGGTACAGGGGGCTGTAAGATCCAAGAAATTCTTCCCAAGTCCACATAAATCCCAGGAAACGCAAGTGTCCAATCCAAAAACGCCACACAGATAAAGGCTTACATCCTCATGGCCAAACTCTCTCTGCTGGAGTTACCCCTGCTCATTAGGAAGGGGGAATTGGCTACACTCTTTGAAAAAGAAGGCAGAATTG
The DNA here is from genome assembly GCF_009650955.1 of Corvus moneduloides. NCBI lineage: Eukaryota > Metazoa > Chordata > Aves > Passeriformes > Corvidae > Corvus > Corvus moneduloides. The sequence continues at coordinate 132,668,585 of NC_045476.1, forward strand.
GAGTTTAGTGAACCAGAGTGATAACTGCTCATTTGGCATGACACCTATCAAGGCCATGGTCAATTTGTAGCTACCTAGTCCAGGTGGAGTGCTACAGAAGTGTCCACATGTTCTTGCTATGGAGTCATCCTGTAGGACAAATTGCTCTGGCAAGACAAGAGGATTTGATTTCAATGGATGTCTTCTAAACATAATAAAAACTAAAACCACTCTGAACTACCTTAAACCTGTGTCATGTACTCACTGGTCACCATTAATCTTTTAATTACACTTTGTTGGCTAGGCAAAATTAAGAGTCATATTGAAACTAGTTGACTTGTTTTGGGTGGGGTTTTTGGTTGGTTGGATTTTTGTTGGGTTTTGTTGCTGTTGTTACAGCAGCCTGTTGAGTAAGTCAAATTCTAATGGGCCTTGTGGAGAAAGGTCCTGATGGGAACAGAAATGCTAGATAGGCTGTGCCAGGCCCATGTCAACAAGAAATATAAAACAGTACCCTGATTCGTGTCATGCAGTCTTTAAATATTGCTGAACTGAGGCCTGGGCTGTGTAGGGAGAGTCCATGCAGAAGAAACTGTTTCTTAAACTCTGTCAGATGACACATGACACACTGAGACAAACTGAATTCCCTTTATTTCTCCCTATTTTTTATCTTTTCCCCTTCTATGTTAGGCAGACCTATGGATTGAAATGACTGTCCTTCTGGCTTTATGCATATAGGGAGAGATTTATATAGATAAATGTCACCTTCGATATTTGTAATGGCAGCTCTACAATATCATTAAACATTATTTTTTCAAACTAGTTTAGAAGAGGTAATAATATTGAGCAGTTGTACACAAATAATTCATATAAATCCTCTGGAACATATGGATAGGAACTGCTTAAGATTGTAAGGCAAAAATACTAAATAATATACATCATTTGGGGACAGAAATTACATTATCTATGCTCTGTGTGATAATAATTACTTCACGTTCATATTCTGAATGTTTACTAGTATATTTTACAGGAATCCATTACAGGGCTTGCTTGAAAACCTCTTTTTTAGCTATTGTGGATCTCATTCCTTTTGACTTTCCAGGGAAATATCAGATGTCACAATTCCCTGTGGTGGGCTAATTATTTGCTAAATTTTTATTATTTTAAAATACATCAAAGATATGGTTCAACTATGCGAGCCTTGAAAAAATTTGTGGATTTTTTTGTTGTTTGTTTTTGCATTTTGAACATAATTTTAAAACATTCCAAAACAATTCTCTTTCTAGTTTGATTAAAAGAATCATATGAGCCTGGACTGAGACCTCAATACTCAACTTTTAGCCTGGAGCAAATTTCCTTAAAGAGCCAGGGAGAAGGGGGTTGGAGGGGAGGGAGGAAAGTGAAGGAAGGAGGGAGGGAAGCCTCCACAGTGGAAATGCTGACCAAACCTTAACTATAGCATTGTGAATGGCGATGCTATAATGCAATGCTAACAAGGACTCCTGAGATAAATACATCAATTAAAGGCTTGCAGGTGTGTCACTAGGGGTGGATAAAAAGAGAGAATGGGAAAGGATTTGTGCCAGCAGACCTTATGGTTTTGTTGTAATTAGTAATCTGTGCAGGTGTCTATTATGACTAACTGACAATAAATCTTGGTTTCTGTTTTGAATATTGCTTTTGTTTCCCAAGTTCCATGCCTGAAGGGGAGAAAGAAAATGACTAGAAGATTAATTACTGCAATGGTTACTCCCAACAAGATAAAATGGAAAGTAGTAATCTACTGAATGAGATTAAATATTGTTATTATTATTTTCATATTTTATTTTGATAACAGACAAATGAAGGTAGTGTAGGCTGTGGGGGGGTATGTATGTACTGGTTTTTGCATAACAATGGAAATATAAGTCTGCTTTGTCAACAGACTTTCTTCAATCTATGTGCATAAGGCAAATATTTTTCTTAAAAAAAGAAATAATGGAAAGGTATCCAAACCTTCTACATCTGTGCAGTAACCTCTAATTCTAAGCACAGTGATGAACTGTAAGTAAATTTTACCATAGAGCCATGTTTTCCTTAGCCTCTCCATCTGCTCATTTTTGACACCCCTGTCATTAACTGTCATTTTCCTTTAAATATACAGTGAAGCTGAAAGGCCAGCTCTACATCACATCATTTCAGATTAGGGGCAGTTCCTTTGAGCTGAGCACTGTTTAGGTGTCAGAAAGAAGTCTCTGACCTCTCTCGTACCACACTGCCGCAGGGCCTTAATTAGTACTGACTCCAGCCATTACTGCAGAGAGGACAAAGGCGACCACATCATTTTTCTACTTAGGAAGTTAGCGTCTGACCTAATAACTTGTCCAGGCTCGCAGGACAGTGTAATGGCCGCACAATGGCAGTGGGGATTATTTGTCAGATTCTTTGCTCCTCTAAATGTACGAAAATCAGGGAAGTTAGCTATTATAGCCTTCCGTCTTGCAAGAGCTGTTTTAGGCCTTCTCTCTGTTGATTTGTCATGGAGAAAATGACAGACAGCAAAGGAGTCAGATATTCCGAAAAATAAAGAGTGTGATAACGAAGTGTAGAGTGGTTTTTGCCCTGACTAGAAGTATCTGATTATTTAAAATATCACTCATCTTACAAGATCTGTTCTGGTGCTATTGACTTCAGTGGAATTTTATCACTTATTTCATGAAGAGCAAACTCAAGTCCAGAGTCAAATGAGCTCCTTTTTTCTCTCTCCTTCTTCCTATCACCCTTCTACATCCCATCCCCCATCTCCTAGCAGAAATTCACTATCACATGAGAAGCATTTAACAGTGCTTTTGGCACAGCATTTTTGATCTATTTCACTAGAAATTGTACTCATTGCATCAGATATCAGCATTATATTGTTCCACAGAATCTCCTTAATTTTCCTATTTGTTTAGTAATATTCCGCTGAGAAATCTTCATGCCAGAATATAACTACTTCTTAATCTAGAACTCTTTCTCTGTCTCATTTTATTTTATTTTTGTTTTTTAAATTATTTAAAGCAATGGAAATTGCTGTAAAAGCTGCACGGTCTCACATCACATTCCTTTATTATCAGCCAGTGTCACATGCTGCAGCACAGAAGCATGCTTTATGCTACTGTAGCAGAAATTGCTTTCACTGTAAGTACATTTCAGATATTTGGCAAGATGATCTAAAACTTGCAACAAGCTAAGACTGTGCTGATCATCAGTTTGTCAAGGTATAGGTATCATGAATGCGTAGTATTTTTGAAAGCTGTTTAACCATAAACAATTCGTCTATTAGTTTGAGGCTTGAGTTTTGTCTTTTTTCTGTAAACAAGAAGTAATTCTTCCTGCTTGTCTTACACCTCCCTCAAAGCAAAAAAAAACGAAAAGGAAAATTTTGGTTCTAATTCTGATATGCTTTTCCACGCATCTTGGTCTTTGTAATTTCAATTCTAGTTAGGATTATTTTTACTGCAGTGACTTTGAGCCAGATTGGAGTCTCAGAAATACCATAAAGTTACTGCATCTCCAAGGATATATCTTCTTAAGTGATCACACAAGGGTTATTACAGTATTATCAAAGCTGCAAAATGTTGCATTAGTGTTTCTTGTGCTCAAACAGCATTTAAAGCAATAGTGTGAATTGAAGTTCTACAACAGGGCCCAAACTGAGCAAAATTTGCAACAGACTAGAAAAGTTTCTATATAGAGCTATAACATGGAATAAGACTGTTGGGGCCAGACACTTCAGTCTATGACAGTGTGATCAAGCATTATTTCATTTAGTCTGTGAGCTGAAATAATAGCCTATAAAGTGTTTCAGAGTAGTCCTTTGACTACATATCATATATTGCAATTTCCTTATTCTCTTTTAGATTACCCACATACATTGATTTTTTTCTGAGCAGCAGGAAGGTGAACTTTACCTTTCTGAGCATAAATAACTGCAGATTCAGAAATGTTCATTTCACCAGAAAGGTACAGCACCAAAAGAGGTCTATATGAAGGAAGGGGCTTCTGACTTTCTGTGGATCTTTATGGCTGCAGAAGTTTATTCTCCAGAAATGGGAATAGCGTCTTCTGGCAGCTATTTCAGCAATTTAGCTGATGCTTTTTGCCCTCCATTTGCTGAAGAACAATATCTGGTCTGTGATTCTATTCATAAGTTAGATTAAAATTTTAAAGGACCACTGCCTAGCAACTTCTTCTTCTTAAGGATTGACAGTTTTATTATGAAAACCACATTAAGATGAGAGTTGCGTGCCATCATTTTCCCATTGTACTGAAGCACTCAAGAAGGGCAGATGGAAAAGAACCTCAATGCGACCTAAAGGTATCTTGGATGCAGGAGTCCTCTCCACGTGCCACAGAGCCAGTCCTAGGGGCATTGCAGGCAGCTACGTTCAGCAGTCATGGATGAATGGCAAAAATGGGGATCTCATCTTCCTCTCTGTCATTTGTCTAATCAAGATTAAACACATTTTCAGATTATTGGCCACTTCACTGACTCTCCCCACTGGTAGTGAGGCAAATGAGTTGCTCTAGCAGAGGAATATGAAACTGCCTGAGCTGTGGGTAGACAGTAAGAAAATAGGGAATGTGGTGAATTTGTAAGAGTTTCTCTTTCACCAGAGACTTCCTTTCTTTTGTGCTCCATGAGGAAGGCTAGTTCTTCTAAGCTGGTTGATTTAGCAGTCTTTAGGATTCAGATTCAGGGGATTGGAAGGTCACTAGTGTGTACTATGGGGAAAAGACTTAAAAAAATCAAGATCATATTTGCGTATTTGCATTTATGAGGCTGTTACTTGTGCCTACACAATAAGGACTGTACACATGCAGAAGAGTATACATGGTCATTAATAAGTGAAGTCTTAACTGAGCTTATGATAGCTGCTTTTACAAGATTTTTTAATGTTACTGGTAAATAGTAGGCATTTTCTAACTTCCTACAATTTTTTTTTTTTAAAAGTTGTTTGAGGGAAAAAAGTCCAGAAAGGAAGAACAATCAGAGACAAGGACTACTTGTAGAGAACACTAAAGCTTAGACACAAGCTAAGAAAAGCCCAAGAAATCAAAGTTGAGTTTGACATGGTATTTTTCTGTTTTCACTTGGGCTTCTGTGCACCTTTCCTTTTTCTTTTTTACTTCTTGTGGTTTTTTTTTTTTTCCTTCTTCTGTGGTAAGATAAGGAGAGTGTCAAGCTTAGAATATTCTGGCTTTTATTCCTTTGCATCATAACTTTGCTATTGCTAAGACCTACCTTTTTGGCCTGTGAATAATAGTTTTTATGTCATGATGGTGTAGTTTGAAGAATCAGATAGTTTTAAAGCATATTCAACCATCCTTTTTACTTACTTTTAATCAACTTGTTCTTCCAAACAAGGTATGGAATTGATAGCTGTTATTGATTGCTTGTAGCATTACCTAATCTTCACTAAATGTAGGAAGCTTTTCAGATTTAGAAAGGTGGCAGAAAATGCCTAGTAATGATGCTGCTGGGAATTGAAGCTCAATACCGTGGTCAGTATAAAAGTGATATAGCTATAAGAGGTATTTTATTATAGGTCTGTTGTTTTTTATTAAATGCTCAAGTTGGTGTAATTTACAGATATTTTGGAGTTTCTTATGTTTTTATCAGCTGTTTCAGTATTTAATTTGTTTGAATTTACACCAAGAAAAACTTTTCTTAATGATAATATGCTGGAACTTTGGAAAACTACAGAATGTAAGGAATACAGTACTGTAATAACGTAAAAAAGAGATGTCATTTATGCTTTCAATACAAAAGGGGAGATATAAGAAATCATTACTAAAACAGATATAAACGTGACCTTCACTGTAGTTCAGTAATTATCCTAGTCCACGGTATGGTGTTTGTATCATGATTTCCCTTATTTCCTCTTTGTTTTCATTTTTATCTGGGTACTTCACTGGTTAGTAATAGCTAAAGGGAACGCATTTATGCAAGGCGAGCATTCAGTTTGCAAGTGAATTTGCTTGTAGCTGTTGCCACATTTGAACCTCACTAATGTATGTAAATTAAAAACTCTGGTATTTGGATCGCTCCTGTTTGAAATAAAAACAGAATCTGATCATTACAATCTGCAAGCCAGGTATTATCACTGGACTAGTGAGCCGCTGATGATAAATTGTACTGAATAGCTTGTGGATAGAATATTTTATCTCAGTTCTCTATCACACAGCACTGCATAAAATAAGAATGATTCATCAAGCATGAGAGCTGGTGGTTTATGAAATTCATTGCTCACGGCAAGTGTATTTTTTAAAATTCAAAAGACAAAGCAACTCACAAGGGTTATTTAGTAATCAGTGTGAATTACTTCTAGGTATAAGCCTTAGTGGAAAAAATTAAAAATACATTTGCTGTACAGGAAGCATTATTGCTGTGGGTGCTATAATTTAACTGCTTCTCATCTATACTTTTGTTTTATTGTGTGTGTGTGTGACCATTTTGGATTCCAATCCACCCCCCCTTTATTTTTAAAAGTGAACCTGCATAATCAGTTGTAGCAGGATTATTACGTCGAACAAGTCTATTCTATGCTCTCAGCAGAAGCATCTTCGGGGGCTTGTACACCTTAGGCTGCAGAGGATATTTTGTTTATTCAAAAAGACATGTAAAAGGAGAAGAGCAATATAAAGTCATCTTTTTTTCCTTCAGATTTACAGTAAGAATGTTTCATTTCTTCTTGTGTATTGATGTCCCAAGGCAATGTTCCAAATGAAAAGATAATAACTTATGAAGAAGTGTCAAAAACTAATTAAGTTTTGTAACTTGTTTTTCCTTCACATAAAGTATATTTTTCATCACACTGTCCAGTCACATGCTGGGATTCTTGCTAACATCATCACATGCCAGTCACACCAAGTCTCAGTGGTTCTTCTCCTCCTGTCATTATTTTCAGCATCAATTAATTTTCTTGTGACCTCGCCTTTAGAAAATGTAGCAGGGAATTATCAGTGCATGCTTTGTACAGTCTATTTGGAAGGCATTAGGCCACTGTGTGTATTTGAAAATGGAGTAGGCCAAACATTATATTTTCTCACCTGCAGGGTTGCCTAGTAACCTGAATTAAGGATTTTCACCAAGCCTTCAAGACAAATAGAAAAACTGTAAAGCAGGTTGACCCAGGTGGGAGACTCAGACCCACTCATGTAGATGAGCATTTTGAATGAGGAAATATAAAATGCAGCTCCTCATTAACATTATTGTAGAAATAGTTTTTGTAATTAAAACAGCCTATTTTCTTGGCAAGTAAAAAGCATGTGATGCATCGTATTTCACTGTTGCTAAATTTGTGTTGTGAAGTACACTTTATTTTACTTTTTGACTTATTATTTGCTTGTGGACTGTCAAAATTGAGCACTCAATGAAGGGATTGAGGAAGTGTCTTTAAAACATGTAAATATATCTTTGGCGGTATTGTCACTAAAAGCATGCACGCTCGCCTGTGTTGGGTAGCAGTTCACGTAGATATGTTCAGCTTTCATTTAATCACTTCAAGGAACTAAATTCCTTGTTTAATGTATTGCCATTGAAAAGAAAGATTAGTGTACTTTAGAGGTGGGGGTCATTCTTTGTAACGCTATTACAGCTTTGTCCTTGACATGCAAGATTCCTCCAGAAAAGGAAGGGGGGGGGGGGGGGGGGGGTGCTGGAAATTCTGCCTCAAAGGTACAAAGCAAAGAAGTAGCACAATTAGAATGTCGGCACATAGTGACAGTCCTCTGCAAATGATGGTGTCAGGCCACTGAGGGGCCGAGGGTGGCAGGAGTGACATTCACCCTAGCAAGATGGAAATAAATGCCCTGTTTGATAAAAGAAAACAGACAATTTATGTATACCCTGAAGAGTTAACAGCTAGTGAGCCATTCCTATGGGTCAAGTGCTGCATTTGCATTTTGATGGGATGTTATCAAGTAATTAATGCACCAGTCAGGATTTATTACCTCAGGAGTGAACTGAAAGGTTCATTACAAAATCGGTTTCACTTGAAGATAGGCATTTCCTCAGAGTTAGCTTTTGACATGTTGTTCCTAGCTCTCTCTGCCTGTGGCAGCAATGGTAGAAGGCCAGTGAGGTGAAATTCATTGCTTAATAAGGGCATTCACTTTGGGTATTCTTGTGATAATAAATGTATACATCAAGGCCGTACTGCCTTGTCAGTTTAATTGCTTCTTGTGCTCCTTAACAAGCCAATCTTAATCAGTCTGGACCATGTTATGAATAATTTAGGGATCAGCAGACTTCACGCTTAATAAGATATACTAGATTATAAAACTTAAGTGCACTGTTTATAGAAAGCACGGAAAACACTTTAAGTTTTTATTAGCAGCAAGGAAAAAAACCAAAACAAACCCAAACCCAAACCTAGTAGTGAGATTTTCTAACACTTGCATTTTGTGAGCAACAGCTGTGTGTCTCCATGCCGAAACCCCCTCCACTTCTGTCAAAGGGCCACAGTTCGGCCTCTCTGTCCCCCTAAGCCTCTGCCAGACATAATGGGAAATTTGAGCAGGCCATGAGATTAAAGCCCAGAATCTGTGGCCAACCAGCAATTGTCATTTTAGAAAACATTCTTTTATCTTTTTAAATGCAAAACAGATCTTATTTTAAAACATTTTCTAATGAACAAAAATTACCTTTTTGTTGTTTGGTGGTTGACTGCCTACATGGATTTTAATGCAACTATTTAGATTTGAGATTGGATTGCCAAACCTGTATCAACAATAGGATTTTTAAATGTTTTTCTTTTGTTTAATGATACAGGTGAAATATAGGTTCGACTGTAAATCACTCATACATAAAATGTGAATTATTAAAGTAAAATACCTTTTATTTATTAAGATGATACAGAAATACATTAAAAAGAAACAGAAATAGTCTCCAATCTCTGTGAGCCTATTATGATTCGTCCATCTAATAAGTGTTGTTTGATTAAAAAGGAACATTTAACCTTTTTGTTTTAAAAGAATTCTTTGTCCTCCATTTTACCTCAACATTTGCAGGCTATAAGTTGTCCACAGAGTAATGCATCATTCAGTTTATGACATCTAATAAAGGCCTACTGCAAGCATTAGAACCAGGTGCTTCAACAATTTTCCTGTCTGCTTGTAGCTGCTTCTGTTTGTTCTCTTTTAGCCTAGATAGGAAAAAAAGAAAAAAAAAAAAGAACCCTAACAAAAACCTGCAACATTTTTCATTATTTTCTTTTTTATTCCTTTCTGTTTAAGCCTTGACACGTGCTGACAGCACTACGGTATCTGTCATTTGATGCTTGTGTAAACAATAGCTGCATGTATTTCTGAACACAGAGCGTATTTATTAGTATAAATAGAGATGTAATTAAAGGCTATGCTTTCAGTCATTAGATAATGTATTAAAATAATGTTATTGTTCAAATACATTTATGAATCAGGAAGATAGGTACCAGTAAATGAAAAACAACTTCAAACCTATTTCCCAACCTATAGCTGGACTATCATACTCCTTTGTTCTTGTGCAGGTTAATAGAGATTGAGGAGATGGGCAGAGGAAAAGCAGTGCAATTTTCTGCTATTTAAGCTTGGCGAAATGGCACTCTTCAGGAAGCAGCAAAAAGTATGAAAGCGTAATAGGCATTTTAAAAGTAGAAGTCCATATAGCTGCTTGAGGGATCCTCAGATTTAGGCATGCATAGAATCACGAATGAGATAATCAGCATTGTGAAATTGAAACCTGTCTGCTGCCTGCTGCTGTTCTTCCCTCTTTCAGTGGAGTGATTTGTAACACTCATCTTCTTCAGGCAAGGCAGCCTTCAAGATTATCCAGAACTGTCAATAGTAATTGCCAAAGTATTTTATTACCTACAGAAAATCAAAGGAATTTTATAACCAACAGTTATCAAGTTTCAATACACAGTATAAAGAGAGCAATTTTAGTTGGAATACAATCGTGTTTGGCTTGCTTTTATGTTCTTGAGACAATTCCTGTGCAACCAACTACAACATTCACTGTATTTAAGCTGGAGGCAAGAATATGCATGTGTACTTGTAGTTTAAAAAAATTACATAATGCTTACAAGCTTCTGCAAGCAAGTGGTTTTTAATTGCCATGCAAACTATGCCTTAACTAATTACTTCTGAAAAGAATGAGGTTTCTGTAAAACTTGAGATGGCATATTGAAATTCTGGCAGTAGATATAAGTTTAACTGGGGCATTCTCTGTCATGAAGCAAATAAAATGCCTGGAAATTAGCAAAATATGACACTGATTATAAAGTCTGAAAACATTAATGTTGCAGCTCTTATTATAGTCTCTGAATATGACTGCTATGTGAACCACAGTTGTGATTGTCAGGCGTTCATTTAACACAATTCTGTTTTGCTACAGGGTCACCCGTGATTCAAAGCTTTTCAGATGCTTGGCTTCTTACTCAGGCTATGCATGAGTGAGGACTGCATCTTCTGTTCAACAGTGCTTTTCTGAGCCGTGCATTTCACTTTCTTTCCCTGACACCAGGGAACAGGAAAGTGTGACTGTCTAAGTGTTTGGTGGGAGAAAATTCAGTTTCTACTTTTGACAGTGTATTTCCCTTCTAATTCATAATGTCAAGACTTCAATGACATGACTGTCTCTGTGGGTTCTTTTCAAAACAAATATACAAATTTACTTGTGAAAAATAAATTGGCGTGGGGAAATGCCTCGGTTTAAGTTCCAGACCAGATAGGTGCACATGTATGTTGAGTCGTGTGCGCAGGATTTTACTCACGGCACCAAAAAGCAGGTGTCATTTCTACTGAGAGGCTGCACTGAAAGAGAAATAAGCCATGAACAAATTTTATACTACTACAGCCATGAAACCATGATTATAGCATAACAGAGAGCTCTCCTTTCAACTGTGAACCTCCTTGCTCTTTCTACATAAGCTTTTGTTTTTAAAACAAAGACCTGTTAATTGAATTATTAATTGTTGTTGAAAGGGTAAGGTACTTTACCAAGAACCTCCTTTTATAATACTGCAATATATGAAAAATTTAACAAAATGGTAATTAGGGGAGAGGTTATTTATATACTATTAAAATGCTGATGTAATTATCAGAGAGTTATTCAATTACACTGGATAATAGACATTTTTAATGTAAGGAAGATGGCTAGCCTGCTGGAATTTTGCTAATTTGAGGAACCTGGGACCAGGACACTGCGTCCTGTATTTTTTTCACTCTTATAATTTATACTAATTTGTTCATATTGTACAGTGTGTGAAACATGCATTGATACATTTTTCCATCTAGTATTTCTGTATGGATTACAAAAGTGTATTTTATATATACATCAACCACATTTCTGCAGATATTTAAGCACATCAGAATTTGTCCCTTTTCAAAAGAACTTCATTACCTCACCTGCTCATCCTGAAAGGAGGAACATTCAGGGCTAACAGAGAGTTAATACAACAACATAATCACATTTCTTGTTTACTTAGACCTGTGGTTTTGAACTGAATAATGACAGGAGAAGTTGATGTTTGTATTTTTGAGGGCCTGGAACTTGGTGTTTGAACTAGGTGGGTGCAAATGCTATTCCCTTTAGTCCCTGGTTGTCTTAGTAGAATATTTTCCCGTTAATAAATCTGGAATTGTCAAAAGCCAATGTGGGCATTTTGTCACTCTAACACACATATTTCAATTATTTTTCTTTTTGTTTGATTCATTTTAGTTTACACTTTGCTACTCTGGTTGTATGTTTAAGCATTTTAGAAGTCTCATTAGTTTGTTTATTAAGAGGAAGGAATCTACATAGTAGAGAGGAAGCATATCCTCTATTATTCCAGATACTGAATAGCTCAAGAAATGACTAGTGATCATTTTTCTAGTCAGCTGTATGATCGTGGAGACTGTCATGATGTAATGGTGATATGGACATGTGGCTGTAATACCATTTTCTCAGAAGAGGAATGAATTGTCTCTGATTCTAAGCTGATTGAAGTATTGGCATTCAAAGAGTCAGAGCATAGGAACAAAAGAATCTGTCTGTGCAAAGCTGTACTACAACTCACATTAACCTACAATGTCTGGCAATAAAATCAAGGGGGTTTTAAATGTTTTTTCTTCCAAAAAAATCCAGAATGCAAGTTGTTGGAAGTTTTAAAACAGGAGAGAAATGCAGAGCAGGATATTTGTAGGTCATAGTTCAGATACAGTTTTCTGTTAGGACACAGAATCTGAAAATGCTCCAGTTAAAAGCAGCTTAGCACTAGCAAAACTCTATTAAATTTAGCAGAGTTAGTCTTAATTTTCACTAGTTTGTGTGAGAAAACCGTAATTGTCACTCATTACTGTAGAGAAATAAATGGCATTTCTTTCTTAAGTCTTTGTTTGTTTAAACCCTGTATGGTTGCATTTAACATTGGATTAGGTAGGGTAAGAGTTTACTGAGAAATTGCACAGCTGTATTTGTACAGAGCTGTACCTGATTCCCACCTCCTGTAGTGTGAGCAGTGGTAAGTGAACTGTTTCTGTGTTGTTCACTCACTCAGTCAGATCGAAACTCAGCTCAATAGCATTAAACTAGCTCCCATTTGAAAGATTTGTCTTACAAAACCCTGAAAACTGCTCTGAACATGCATACATTGATTTTGTTGCTGGAATCTCCTGAGCTTTGATGAAAAGGAGACTCCACATGCAGGTGAAAGAGGGTTTACCTCTTCAATATTAAAAAGAGAAGATTAAGGATTTTTGTTCAGCTAAGGCTGAACTAATCAGTGGCATGTGAAGGTAAGAGACCTGGCCTCATGCCTATAGTATGATAATGTTATTTTTTTGGGTTGAACAACAAGTTCAAATTTCTCCAGTAGCTGCTTCTGAGTAACTGTCTACCATTATTCCCATTTGCACAGGTAATTGAATATCCAGGGGTGCAGCAGTAAAGGTTTTTATTTTAGCCACAGAGAGGGAGGTATTTGTCATGTTCATTGCAGGAAATTTGCTCAAATTTTGTCCTGGAAAAGATGCAACTGTTATATCAATTCACTGAACAACATCTGTATGATAGTATTCTAAATGCTGAGCAGTTTGGTATTCATGGAGGAGATAAGGCATTTTTTGTAATCAGAAGTTTAGATTCCTTCCATTTAGTTCTATTAAAACATTAGAAAATGGGGATGAGTGATTTTCACAAAATTTCAGGGTTTGCTCTAAACAAAAAGGTTCCTTTAGGCTTCCAAGTTGGAGAACCTTTCTTTTTTGTACTTGCTAAAGACATTCTGCACAGTACTTGCAGTTATCATAGCACATACGCCTATGTGAATTTTAGTGCAAAAAGAAGAGTAGGGTAGCTTTAATTTGCACATGTCATCACTGAGAAGAGAATGTCACCAGAATGTAATGCACAACATCCTAGGGAAAACAATAGTTTTTCACCTTCTACTGTCTGATCCAGCTTTCTCTTGTATTCACCTGTGGGAAGTCAGATAGCAAAAGCACTCCTTGAAATTGTGGCACAGGTAAGGCTTTGCAAAATATAGAGGGAGAAGGCAGTAATTGTTTGAACAAACTAGCTATGCTGTAAGATATCATACCATGTTACAAATATATCTGAACTTAAGTCTTATCAGCCATGCTTTTGATCTTTAGTAAGAAATACAGTAACAAAACTAAAATGAATGCTACAGAGACAGATAAATCTAGATAAGCTGTTTTCAGAAATTAGATAACATTTATTTTTCATCATTTATAAGAATTGCTTCTTTTGCCTCTTAGGCATATGGTGGTTGCATTCTTGCACAGCGTGGTTCTTCAGCAGATCTTCTCCCCTGCCATCCTTAAACTGAGGTGACACTCCAGAAACACATGGAAGTCCAAATAAAAGAGAGTAGCTTCTCAAACCTATCTCTTAGTTTTAAAACTAACGATGACTTATCTGGAAAACTAATTGTGGATGATGACTTAGCCTTACTACAGTCTGACCATAGAGCAGAGAGGACAGGAAAAGCAAGCTCTGAAATAACTCATGGGACTGGAGGATTATTTGTCTAACTCAGTGAAATTGTGAATAATCTTCAAATCCTGCTGTAAAAATAATGTGCAAATACTGCTTAGGAAATTTGAGTTAAAACTCAAATGTATTTAATGACCACATATATTCTTAAAAGTATTTAGTGCTTTCATTGACAGAGAAATATTTATTTTACTACAGCATTTCCAGTTTGCTTGACTTACAAGACTCAATAGCACACCTATAGCAATTCAGAATTAAGGAACTTAAAAGCAGTAATGATGAATTTAGGCCAGTTGCAATTTGAAAGAACATTGCTGACATTTTAAAATTACATGATTCTCTTGGAATTCATTTCATACTTTAATTCTGTTATATCAAGAAACGTTAGTTGTAAGAGTAGAAGCTGAACTGGTAGCATATTTTTTCCTAAGACAATCCATAAAGATGTCCCTACACCTCTTTGATGTGATAAGGAAGTGTTAAATCAAAGTGAATCCTTACTCTGCATCTTGGGACAGAATACTGCTTAAGCCAATTGTTACTATTCCTGAGTGTTTTAGACAGTGAACCATGCATCTCTCTCTGCACATCAGAGAAGATTGTAGCAGTCATTGTGCCACCTGCTATCACTTAATTAGTATAATCATCTAATTTCCAGTTGGAAATAATGGCATCATGCACTTTTTAGTAATTGTAACCATCATAATATATTCCAAATTATGTTACACTAACATTATGTGATTTAGAAATATTAGGAGGGGGTATTTCCTTTGCATTTGTGCAGTGGTCTTTCTGATCTTGACTCTCACCCAGCAGCAAAAGTCCATAACCAGTTTTCTGTGTTATTATGATCCTAAAGATATCACTGATTCATATCATAACTCTGTAAATGAGCCTTTGGTAAGTATGATTTAACCTTTAGTGGACAGAGAAAAGAAGAAATAATGGAAACAGCAGCTTGTCATAATGTAAAACACACCCGTGCTTCAAAGAATTTGATCTTGTTTCTTAGCAAAATAATTTTTTTGAAAAACAAAATGTTGGTGATCATGTATGCAATTTATATTTTATATACATTCTGTTTGTGGTTCTCAGTTTAAGGAATAATTTCGGTTGATCAGAATAGGTCTTAATGTTTAAACATTACTATACTGCAGCAGTTTTTTTGCTCCTGGAGATTTCATCGCAGCAAATGAATAGGTAATAAATGAGTCAGTTTGGGGCTGCTTCGTTTCACTGGACGGTTCTGGGCTATGAGGCTTCAAAAACAGAAA
Source organism: Corvus moneduloides (assembly GCF_009650955.1). NCBI lineage: Eukaryota > Metazoa > Chordata > Aves > Passeriformes > Corvidae > Corvus > Corvus moneduloides. Next base: position 132,683,843 of record NC_045476.1, read on the forward strand.
GAGAGAGAAAAAGAGAAAGAAATAGGCAATGACATGAAGGGATACAGGCAAACCTGAGCCACCGTCAGAGCTAACCCTCCCCCACTCCCAATGATACTGTCTGGCTAAGCAAAGCACTGCCACATATATATCAGGCAAGGTTATTACCACTCTGCTTTGTAAACATGCTATGCCTCCTGGACATCTTCTATTTTTATTTCATTTTTGTGTTATATCTTATATGTAAATCTAGGCTGGCGAGAGTCAGGAGGTATTCATAGCATTGGGCCAAATTCATTCCAGGTGCAGTTCGAGGTCTGTTGACTTCAATGAAATTACACCTGGGATGAATTTGGTCTATTATTAACTGTAGAGATTACATGTCCAGCTTCCATAGTATACTAAAATACCCAGAATACATATAAATAATGAAGTATGTAATTACAGTCCTGGTTTTAATTTGTGTTCCTAAATGTACTGATGCTTTTGCACATGTTTATAGTTATAGCTATGCTATTGTAGTATATTTTTGTTTAGTGCAAATATGTTTGAGTTTTTCTTTAAAACGGAGATACACACAATGTTTACTTTCAAATGTCTCAGTAAGTCTTTCAAAATCCATATGATGGCTGATTCTATATAACAATATTAAATTATATTTTTCTTAAATATCAGAGAGAGAGAGAGAGAGAGAGAGAGAAACATATGCAGGACATCACGATACTGCCACTTAAAATCATTCTGCAAACAATGAGCTTACCTTCCTGTGGATTATACGTTAATCAATACATACAAATAGGTGATCTTGTCATAGCTGATAGGAGCCAATAGAACTGTTACCTATCAATATGAAAAATTTCATTCATTTTAATGTTTCCTGTCTCAAACAGTACATAACAGGTCAGTTGACAGGAATTTGTGTCTGACCAAACCCAGAAGCTAGGCAGTATTTAAATGGTCACTTCCTTCATTAGGAGACATAAAAAGCATAAGTATGACTTACCTCTGCCTACATCTAATTCCGTTTGCTTCCCCTGTATCGTTTTGTACATTCCTGCATCTTTCAGCATGGCACACTGTGAAGACCTAGTAAGTGAGTTGAAGTCAGATGACGCTAACGAATCCCAGCGCAAATGACTGAATCAATAGGAAACCAGCCACTGCTGTTTAAGTGTATCGATAAATGTACCTTTATTTTCTCTTGAATGGATAAGTGTCGCAGTTAAGAGTCCTATGGATCTCTTAATTGAAAGTTAATTTTAAATCAATAAAGAGAGTCATTTAAATATTGATCAGTCCTTTCTACACGAATTGTTAGCTGATTTTTTTTTTTTTGAAACAACTTTGTTTAAATGCAATCAATAGCCCACAATCAGTGCGTTCCATAAAAAATTGACAGATGTTCCCAAAATGCCTGCTAGGCATATTCTTATCTGTTTACATATGTAGCATAGATATTTCAGTCCTTTTCAAATGTATCCAGGTATCTATGGCAGAAATGTGATTTCCTTAAATACCAAACTGCACTATTAAAACGCATTCTTCCCCTTGCTTTTCAATAAGGTGGTTTAACATTAAAAACGAAGAGGTTTTGGATTTCCTTTGATTCTACAAGTAATATTCATATTGTTTTATTAGTGCAGGCAGACTGCAAAAGAAGAATGCCTTTGTTTTGCACATAGGGAAAAGAGAGATAAGGGCTTATATGAAGCACATGTTCTCTGGAATTTGTGTGTCATAATCCATCAGATGTGTTACTATATGCAAAATGATACCTAGCTTTTAATTGTATAGACATTTATGTACACTTTGTGCATGCATGTTGAGTAGTAATAATTTTTAGCTTTATTTCATGATATGGTCTCCTCAGCAGCACATAGCAAGGCTATATTGTTTCAATTTGACAAAGCACACAAGTTAAAAGGATACAAATTTCATTTCATGAGATTTGTTGAGATTAACCTAATAAAGTAAACCTAGCTACACGGGACTTTCAACATTTCAGCAAATATGACACTCTTCTAAGATGCCTTCCCACAACACTTTCAGTAATTTGCCTGTAGTGTCCTGGTACGATTTAGTTTGTCACACCTAATGATGAAGTCAGACTGGACACTTTGGTACAAGCAATATGAATTGAATTTTTCTCCTGTACCCTCTAATTAATTACAAAGTCATACTTTGATGTACACAGCTCTGAAGTCCTGAAGTTAGCCTTTATTATTATTTGCCTTCTTCTTCAATTTTCAAATCCAGTGCCTTTTAAAGAGGGTCTGTACTTCTAAGTAATTAAGCCCTTTTTGAAGTATGAGAGCATAAAGTTAATTATACCAAATCACAAAATTACATATATATACAATTTTGTCAAAATTAACATTTTTATTTTAAGTGATCTGACTTATATATAAAATAAAATTGTCTGACAATTATTTTGACTGACATTTAACTGAAGGGTTAGATAATATTTCCTACGTGACAAATGAAAAATTAAGTCCCCAAACATAAAACTGTTTATGACACATAGTAATTTAAGGCAGAAAATAATAAACATTTTTTTCTTTTTTAAGAGTACTGTCTAAGGAGAATAGGGGTTGCTTGGGGGGGAAAATCTGACATGCAATATAATTTACTCTATTTTTGTTATTAATACAAATGCTTCCTGCTGTTCTGAAAATCCACTGTTTCTTAATCCAGCATTATTGTCCTCTTAATGCAACATTTCAAACCCATTTCGCTTCATTTTCTGTTAGAAAAGCCATATTAAAAGGGAAGATTAAAAAGAAAGAACCAGGTATCATTGGTTCATATGCATATGGGTTCGGCATGTGAGGGTGCTGTTTCTAGGACCGGCCTTAAGATGTGACTGATAGATCTTATTTGTCTGATAGAGTTGACCAGGGAAATAGAGCTACAGCTGGTTACTTCATTAGGTCCTCTCATTGATTGAACCCTGCTGAAGTGATGCAGCAGGCTCCTGAGATAACTGCTGGTAATAGAACAAAATGAATTCTTATCACAGAGATTGGAAAGGCCATTAACCCTGGCCTCCAATGCTTTTCAGAGGTCACAGACAGGAAGCCAAGCGGTGACTGGGAAAACTGTTTTCTGTCTAACTACAGGTCATGTTAGAGGGGGTCTGTGACTTTTTTACCCTTCAGCTTCTGTACAGATGAAACTGTTACGCTGGCAGATGTTAATAATCAGCTGTAAATAAATATTGGAAGCAGAAGAAGAAAACTGAGAAAGCACAGGAATTTTTTTCAATAAATATTTAATAAAAGAGCAATTGTTTCTGTGATATTTACTGCCAGTTCTGCTGTAGATTTTTGCCTAATACTTTTCCATATAAATTGAAAAGAGAAATACATAGGGGCACTTAAAAATGAAATTTAATATGGTTTTATATAAAAATACCTTTCCTTCCTTCCTTCAAAGATGAGAATTATAATTGCCTGCTGCCTGCCTGCTTGCCTTATTCAGCAAGCCTATCACCAGTTCATCTGTGAATTAGTGCAGGGCGCTGTTTGCCTTTCACCTGGTTGAGAAGGGTATATATCTAAGTAACAGTCCTATAATTTACATTTAATGCAACCTTTCAATTGACCAAGAGCCCACAACCTAAGCCCCCATCTCACAGCTGAGGACTTTCCCACATTTGTCAAGTCAGTGCCAGTCCAGCATCAGCCAGGAGAAATCATCCATTTAAAGCCTGGAGCTGCACATGACAATTTTCCTATTGCTTGTGAGAAACCCAGCCATGGCAGAGGTAGCTTTGTGTTTTACTTGTTTGACTCTTGCTTTCAGCAGCAGTGTTTTATTATGCGCATGGATTTAAAAAATACAGTGGGATGCATCTTATAAAATAAAATGGAACATTTTCTCTTTATTACTGACATCTTTAAGACTGTGCAGATATGTGTTGTAGGTTGATTTTAGCAGTATGTTGGTGGCTTCTATCCTTGTGATTGTGATTTAATTTCAATGTCTGTGGTCATGTGGTATTCTCTGCTGGAGCCAATCTTTCACAAGGAGCAAGTTCATTTAAATGTAAATGGGGTCCTGTGGATGGAAAAAACTACATACTTCATGTCTTCAGCGACCCACCCAAGCATTTGGTTTGGCCTTCCATGCATAAATAATAACAAGAAGGTATGCTGTCATTGCCTTGCTTGAAACACCAGAAGTGGTTTGGCACAGCAAAATCCCCAAGCACTAAAAAGAGATTGGTTTGGATAAACTCATAGTTCAGATCCCCATCCTGATCAAACAGTGTTAAAAAAAAAAAAAAAATTAAAAAAAAAAAAAAAAGAAAAAAAAGAGGGAGAGTTATGGAGTTATTTTGAGGAGTTGTGAATTACAGGAACAGCTGAAAACCAACTCAGGCTAAGAACGTACCATACCTAAAAATACTCTGAAGTAGCAGAAAGCTTGTCATTTTGTTAACTTGAATGGATTTTTGCTCTTAATTGTTTGTAGCAATTTGCGAGAGTGGGATGTGAATGTGGTATAAGTGGCAATATAATTAGCATTAATTTAGCATAAAAATGCAAACCTACATTTTCTAAGTAGTTACCTTCCCTTCCACTAAAACATGGAAATATATTACGTAACTCTAAAGTATGTGTGGCTTTTTTTCAAGGTGTTATTAAATATGACAAAATGGAATGCTTTTTCTTTATTACTGTTGTATGTAAAGAGATGCGAAGGATTGCACAACGTCTTTTTATCAAAATCTTTGTGGCATATATATATATTTCCACACTGCTAAACTCATGTGTTGACTTTTCGTAGAAATACTCCAGGTGTATTTCAACAGAACTGAAAAAATATCTCTTAGAAATTTCCTTTCCCACCAAGCAAACTCATAAACAGGTTTTCATCTGTGTGGATGAACAGATATATTTCCAGAATTACTTCATTAAGTGCACACTTTTATTTATCTCATTTATTAAGAATGTTATGTTCTGTTGCAGATGTTTCAGGGCATGACACATGGGCCTGGAATCTCAGTGTGTGATACCTTTGGTGAAACTCATTTATGAAACATCCAGACTTCCAGTTAGTTGTGCTCTGCGCTAGGAACTTAGCAGAATTTTGACTTTGTTCCAGAGCTGTAATAAAAGACTGGTATTTACTGTTTTCAGAGATTTCTGAAGCATATTTGATAAGCTTTCCTCTTCTTTTTATAAAGTGGCATTAGTTCAAGACGAGCTAGATTTAAGCAGTACAAGATTTGCTGTCCAGGGTAAGAAACAGGATATTAGTGTTTATGTTACTCAGCTATATTAGGTGTAGCTGTGAATTAAATAATTTTGTCCTGGCAGCTTCAAAACTTAAAATGTTCATCTGTTAGTCCCTCTTCCTTTATTTCATTGAGCTGGTTAAGTAAAAATGTTCGAAGTTGTATGTTTAGTTTTCCTAAAGATTCCAGTGAAATATATGCATTATAGATACGAATAGGTACATAGAGGATGAGCTAATGTGTTGTTCTGTCTTACTATTCACCATTGGGGGATATACATGTTGTGCTGTTTTTCATTACTTGGTTGCATTCCATACAAACTGATTTCCACAAAACCTATTAAGTCTTCTAGATATATTTGCTGGCAACTCTATATTGATACAGTTTTTTAATATAAAAAAAAAAAAAGACCTCAAATACTGTCATGACAGATGAGAAGTTCCAACCTACTTCTCCTATGAGAAATCTCAGCAACACACCTGATATCTGAAAAGCAACGCTATTGGTTGCAATGTGGGCAATATGGGATTTTTGTTTTGTTTAGAATGTGTAAAATTATTTTCCCAAGTGCTTTTTGTTTAAGCTTGTAATTTGCAAGACATTCAAAATTATTGGAGAGAGAAGTCCACCTCCTAATTCACGAGTCTAAAGAACAGACTTGAGAAAGCAGAGCAAATGTCAAGCACTTCATGAGAGAGCAAATCCAAGGGTGGGTGGTGTTAATCTAGGCACATTTGCAGAAATGGCATAGCAATTGTGATATAGAAAATAATCTAAAGACCATTAATAGACTAAGAGCCATTACCATATTTTAGGGAAATATTAGGTTTCTTACATAATGATAAGATGTGGCAGAGAAAGCGAGAGAGTATCACCACATTGATTAATTTTAAGGCAAGTTAGAATTAGAAGGGTCTTTGAATACGGCCTTTGAAAAAAAAGGATCTCTGAAACTGAGTTAATAGGGTTCGATCAAAACAGCAGTATATAATTTCATGGATATTGTGAAAATTACGAGCATCCTTAATTTAGTCACTTTTTTATAAAAAAAAAAATTAAATGGGATCCCCTTTATGTGATTGGAAAGACACTTGAGAAAGGGAAAAAAAAAAAAATTAAGCCTTTGCTCAGCAAAGACAAAGGCAAAGCCTTTCCCCAGAAAGTTGGTCATAGCTTTTTTAATGAAAATAGTTGACTATGAAAGATGGCATCTTCCTGCAACATAAATTTTACTCCACATATCCTGCAGCAAGATATCTGACTAAAGCACCCCAAGGGCAAAAAAAACCTGATTGCTCCCAGGAGCCAAAGAATCTGTTAAAGGAATGGAATCCACCTGGCTTTCAACCGTTTTCAGTTTGGGAGGTAATACTCATGAAACTTCTTCAGGTCAAAATATTGAAGCATAAGACTATAAATATGGCTGGAATGACAGAATTAATGTTGCCTGGCCCAGGTCAGGAGGTGGGGTCCAAGTTCCTAAGTGTATCTCTGGTTTCCACGACAGTGATCTGGCTTTGGGTTTAAGTTAGTGTTTCTAGAAACTAAGAGTTAGGTATGGCAGCTTCTCCAACAATTGACACAAACACAGGCAGTACTGTTTTCCTGTGGTGTTGAAGGTACATCCCATCATATTTTTCTAGACCCTACAATAACAAATGGAATTTCTGGTTTTGTTTTCTTGCATTTGTGGGCTGCGTTAAATGTTACATACTTTTCTGCTGTCCATGTCCAATTTAATCAATATTACAAGTGCTCCCATGTGGTAGGCGGAACAGTGGCAATAAAGTGAAATTTCCACAGCTTTTACCCATTGAAATTCTCAGAGGGCAAGATTCTTATAAACTTCACTTTGCTTCCTCTGTAATAGATTTAATAGCTCCATTCAGGAAGAAAGTCTGATGTGCTTTCTCATTTTCAAAATGTAGATACCAAACCAAGCTTTATTCTCTTTCCAGCTCTTGACAAACTTTGAAATTCTAATATTCTTTTACCATGAGTGTTGAGAAATGTACTTGTCTCCAGAATTGCATTGATGTCACAGTGTGACTCTGCATTTGAAAATGAGGGAGTTAACTGAGGTAAATTCCAGACATTCCCAAAAAATTTTGAAACTGGTGTAATTTAGGTCAGTTTAAGGCTGTTTGGAATATCTTATTCTACACATAGGAATTGGTAATGTCCACTTTGAATGAACTGACTACATTGGCTCTGTGCCACTGGGCATCCTTTTCGTTTTAGGGCTTTCCTCCCAGCCATTTAAACCATCTTTTAGGCATCTGTGTGCTGCTGAAGCAATGGAAAACAACTTTATCAAAGCCTAAGAGCTGGTCTTTAGTCCCAGAGTTCATTATAATAGTTTAGAACTTGTGTTGTGTGCTTCTTGTTATTTTGGTGTCCTCTGTTACAAAGAATTACTCTATTGTCTTCTTCCTTGTACAATGCATCATTTGGGCTCAGCAGTCACTAGCAGAGTTCTGCTTCATTCTTCATGACTGATTATTTGTCGTATTAAATTCTCCCCTAACAAAGAAAAGTCGTGAAGCACTGTAATCGAAAGAGATAGTGGAATGTTCACACTCCTTAGAAGATGTAGCACCCATTCTAGCCTTTATTTATATGAAATTATTGTTTCTGTTGCTATTGTGCTCCTTCAGTGAGAAATAAACAAACAGTAGGAGGAATATTAAATAAGGGGTTTAGGAAAATTAGGTTAGATGAAGAAACGATAAAAAAAGATCCATCACAATTCAAATGAAACAGCAGGGTTTAAATGATACTGTACATCTATAAAGCTGTGTATGCTGATTTGCTGTTACTTGGTAGGCCAACTGTTTTCATTTTATGTACCATAAAATTATTGTAACTGCATTTCTGCTTGAACAAGGGTGGGGACACTTTAAAATGGAACAGGCTGTGTACTGTTTTCTTAATCATAGGAGCCCTTGAATAATTATCAAACAGTGTTTTCTGCAGAGTTGATCTATAATTCATCTGAGGAAGAAAACATCTTCCCAATAAAAGATTTTTTTGTCCTCAATTGTTCAAAGGTTTCTTTTTATTATTATCATTAACCCAATTATCAAATTTCACAACTTCTTCATTTCTCAACTTTTTTTTTCTTATGCTTGTAGCTGGAGGGAAAAAACATAGGTGGAGACATTCAGTAAAAGGGTTTTTACAAGGCTTACAGTTACTCTAAGTTACAGCCAAGGGAATTTAATTGGAGGAAGGTTTTTGGAGGGTAGCTTGTATTTTTTGACAGTTTGTAATATTTTCAGTTCCATAATTCAACAGTCATAAGACTGCATTAAAATTCCTGATATTTATAAAGAAGTCAAATTTGAATTATCAGTGAATTGATTACCTGGATTGTGGCTCAACCAGAGCCCATCTGCTGTCCACACCACCAGCTGCAGCTCATAGTTACAGAATGCATGACACAAAATAAATACTACTCTATCAGGTCTGCTCTGCTCACTGCAATTTAACACCATTTCTTCATTCCATAGGTAGCTATTTACAAGTGGAAGTAAGAGAATTACTTCAAAAGTGAATGTACTAAATGTGCTCTTTTAGTTTAGTTTACATATGGTTTTGCTTTATTTAAGTAACCCCACCCCTCTACTCTGGATAATTGTGAGCTGATTATAACATATTTGGGTTTGAGTTTTAGCTTTTCTATTTGCTTAGGCCTTATGTAATGGTGGTGGTGTTTTTTAAATAGTTTCTTCTTTTTTCTTTCCCCAGAAATATGACATTATTTTATTCAACTTTGTTACCAAGTGAAAGCTCATGTTCTTGCATAACTCTTAAGCCAACATTGTGAGTAGAGCACCTATCATGAGACTTTCCATAAAAGTTCCAAAAGTTGACTGTTCTTCATACATTCCTGCAACAAGACATTTCTTTCCTGTTGCCAGCAGTAATGCACACCTATTACTTAGCTCACAGAAGCACCTTACTTGCCTTTGGTAGCTAGAGGCTGAGCAGTAGGTCTTGGCTTCCAGTAGCAGTCCATTTTTTTTTGCTATGAGGGAATGAATGACAGCAGTAGGACTGAAAACTTTCCTATTTTGAATTAATGAACACACATGAAATATGTCTTCTCTAAAGTTTGATCAGCAACTGCTTCTGGAAAAACTTCATTGAAAGCTGCTGAACCTGCATGTTGTCTTTGAAGTATTTAGCAATTTTGTTTTCACCTTTGATTTTTTTTTTCTGTTAGAAACTAAGGGTTGAGTTCAAACTTAGTTATGCTGAATTTATAGTAGTCTCAAGTGGCATTTCTTATACGATTTTCAATGAGTAACTTGTGAGGAAGAAGATCTACTTGAATCAGATTCCATTTTCAGCTTGTTTCTCTTAAAGGTATGGTACCTGATTTTTCAGAAAGAGCTGACATACATTCTGTGTCCCCAAATGGACCTTCAGACCAATCATGTTTCTATTTTATTTGGAAATGCAGGATGTATGGGCTTGTCATAGCTCATAAAATCCTGACAGAATAGTATTTTCTTTCTATTTTAAAAGTTGACTTTAAATGTCTTAGTTAAATAAAGGTAAAAATTATTTTGGTTACACTGATGTCTGAATTTCCATATTTGAAAGATGCAAAATAGTTTTACTTAACCCCATGATGGATGAAATGTAAGTGTTCAGCTTAGTTCTGTTTCTTTTTTTCATGTTGAAGCATCTAACTCCCCTAGTTAGGGGCAAGTTTAAAGTTGCACACTTCTGATTCCTTGTGTTCTCAGTTTCTGTTGAAGTCACCTTGTCAATTGATTCTTCTTTCTCTGTAATTATATATTTGAGCAAAACATTTTCACTTTTTAATGATGTTCAGCTTTGTAATAACTTTGTGAGATGGTCTCCCAAACCAGCCTGCTGTACTTGTATGCATATATTTTGAAATGGGCACACGTCATGCAATCCATTTGAGCTTAGGATCCTGCCAGGCTGACATTCTCTGAAGACACAAAAACATGCATGGGATCCCTTTTAGCCATCAGCTAAAACATGGCTTTTGTTAGTCTGACAAAGTGTGTGCTGCACATGGGGGAATGAGTGAGGAATGTCACCTCATTGTCACATGCAGTTCAAAATAGATACTAACTCTGAAAAGCCTTGGATGAAGTTTCTTCGTATTTCCTCCTCATTCGAGAATAGAACAAGTATGTTTATCAGTGCTGGTCTTCACTATGTCAAGTGTGCTGGGCTAACCAGATGTGGAAGCTTTCGCAGAGCATCTAGATAAATGTAAATGTCAGACTGATGACTAGTTCCTGCCCAAATAGTGTTCATATGAAATTGATGGTGCCCCATTTCATCTCCACAACAAATTCTGAGGAGAAAGCCTGTAGCATACCTCTTCCTTCCCCCACCTGTGCTTTTGGGACAGAGGCTGTTGCAAATAAAACAGGCAAGCAAAATCTCGAATGCAGTTTCTGCAGTGAATTGAACTGGAGCACTGGTTCTTAACCACACAATGCATTTTAAAAAGTTCCATGAGTGGCAAACGAATATGTGGTACATATTGGAGAGAAAAAGGATATCTGCCCAAGCTTTTCTGGGATACTGAATGTATCTCAAAAAAGAGGTGTTTAGACAGAAAATTGTGGTGCCTCCAGTAGTTGCTTCATCTTGCATTTTCAGACAGTTATCTGAAATGCTTGTCGGATGCAAGCATTTCATGTCTTTCATGTGTGTGGCTCCGAAATGTCCCCAGATCAGCAAATCTGACTCTCTGTCAGCAACAGAAAGATAGGACTGTGCCTAAAAGCCACTTGTTTAATTTTCGCAGATTTTTTTTGTTAAAAAAGATTAATAGAAGATGTAAAAAACCAAACTCAAGCTCTTTTACCCATATCTAAAAAAGATCTCAACATTGTATGTTCAGATGCTGTATGAGACTAAAAATAGAAGTCTTTAAAGATGCATGGATTAACTATACAGTAAGCAGCAGAATTTATTTTATTTTTTTATGAAGATGCCTAAATTAATCTTGCTCTTATAATAGGAAACTTCATAGGGTTTTTTTTTTCTCCTGATTTTGGAAGCTATGTGCTGCTTGCTTCACATCATGTTCCACTTTTCAAGTGAAATACTGCTATAAACGAGTGGCTATTATAATCCCCAGACCTCAAAGCCCAGCACACATGGCTTTGTGAACACATGATTTGAAATGAGTGGAACTTTCTCAATATATTTGTAGGTTGGTATGTATAGAGGATATATGTTTTATGAGGACTATAAAATCTGCTTAAAGGCCAGGTGTTGACCATCTATTTTTCATTGGTAAAAATCCTCTGTGCCTAATGTGTGGCGTTTTGCTAATTCCTCTGAGACTATGGAGATTCTCAAAACTGCTCAGCTTTCAGCCCATGGGTGCTAAGATTAACACTGAGCACTTCTGGAAATCAAATGTGGGTTCACTTAAGCCCATTTTTTTTTGTAGTATGGCCTCTGAAAATTTCAACTTCTGTGAATACCTTTACTCAAGCAAAGAAAATCCATGCCAATACTTTAAAAAAGTTCATATATTTTTATTTCTGTTCTTCATCTTAGTGATAACTGTGGAGCTAATTTATGCTGAGGTGATCAAAACATCTTGTTTCAAAAAGAAAACAATAATTTCCACAAATGTAGCACATCTCTCCAATTCTAATTGTGTCTCATCTTTGTCTCTTTCCATCATAAGAGAAGCTACAGTATTTTTAGTAATTACAACATGTATGAATTGATTATTGTGCTTGAAAACAGTTTGCCAACTCAAAATTATTGCATTTCATCAGCATTAGAACAGATACCTGTCTGTATATAAAATAAAAAAGAAGACTCTTTGTTTTACACTCACTATGATATTTGCTAACTACAATCACTGCGCTATTCCTAAATTCCTAAGTCCTGTTCCTAAATACTATTCCTAAATTAGCTAAGTTAGGTCTAGTATAGTAGAGTAAATAAGTAAAATGTTATGTTTTTATTCACACCACCCCTGTGAACTTCAGCCTACTTTGTGCAGGAAAATCCTCATGCATACAGTGTGAAGAGAAATAATGTGGTATATTTAAGACAATGAAGAACTTGTTTCCATATCTGTTTCTGCTGGAGAGTTGGGTTTTTTTTTTCCTAAGCAGGTCACCTTACCCAGCCTTTTCATAGGAGTTCACTAACTGTGTGGCCTTCATTTTCTAAGTGCTTGATTGGAGGCTCTACGATAGTGTTAAATAAGTGCTGAACACACAGAGCTGCAAATGAAAGCAATCAGTGCTGTGCTTTGAGCATATTAAGTGCTATATAGTGCTATGTACTTTGAAAAAATTGGGTCCCATCTGTATCAAACTGGGTTCTCCAAGTTAGATTTTTTTTTTAACCTCAATTTCTGTATAACTTCCCTTTCTGAAATTGCAGAATTTCCTCCTCATCTCTTAGGAGATAATGAAGATAAATTCATTAATGTTTGTGCAGCAATAAGAAGTCAATAATGAAATGAATAATTTGACTTTCAGAATAGGTTGAGGAGATGTAGCAAGTAGAACATGTGGCTTCATGCTAAACAGTAAGGAATAAAGTCCTGAATAGCTTTTCACTAGATAAGTATCAATAGCTTTGTGCAGTGAATAAGGCAAGAGGTTTTGCATAAGGTAGAGCTTGATCAAGATATTAAATATTGTGTCAGAAGGGAAGAGTATTTTATTTTTAAAGATAATAAAGTATTTTACTTTTGTGATATTATTAATAGCTCAAAAAACATAGGGGGGACGGGATGATTTGCATCTCTAGTCCTATAGCTATTAAGCCTTAAACTAGGAAAAAAAATTGACCATGTAGTACTCTACTGAAAGGTTCATGAAACAGCAGTGGGTTTGAATTTGCTACACAAGCCCCCTTGTTAGAGCTAGCAAGCCAGCTGAGAGTAGCAGAATGTTTTTGTCTGCTCTGTGGATAAACACTGGCAAAGGGTAGTGCAATAAGCAAGAAGAAGAATTATAATAATGGCAAAAAATCAGGGATTTAATATTGGGCCTTGGGGGGCACCATATTTTTCTAAATTAAGTTTCCAATCTCATTGCCTAGTAATCGTTGTTTTCACCTATTGTTTTCTCTGTGCATTTTTGTACTTTTGGTCCCAGCCAGCTCTATTTCCTGAAGTCCAGTTTGGTTCTGGACTTTGGTGTGTGGCTGATTAGAGTTTCCTGCCTTCTATTTTTCATTTGATCCTAATTTTCTCCTCCCTTCTCCATCTTCTGGATTTTCATGTTCTTTTCCTCAGACCAATTCTGCTTGCTTTTTTCCAGTTCTTTCTCTGACCCAAAAATCTCCCTTCCATACCTCTTTTGCTCCTGCCAACCTATGAGCACGGGGGGGGTGGGGGGGGGGACATGCTGCTCCTGCTTTCCTATAAGCTGCCAGCTCCCAGAACAATGATACACAGCCAAAAAAAAAAAAAGGGAAAGATTGGTTTCCCTTGGTTATCATCATAGTAAGGATAATGTGGTTGCAGTTTAGTTGTGCAGGGAAGCTGCCAGGAGAATTTGTATTTTAGAAGATCTATTTAAGTTGTAGTCTCCCTTTGAGGAGGGAATGTGCTTTGGTTAGTACACACAGGAGCTGGGTGAAGGGGTTTGTGGAAGCTCTGTGGGATGTGACTGCCTGTGCACTTTGGTGAGCTCTCAGCACTGTGGGGGGTGTGACTGTCTTCAGTGATTACAGATTCCTAGCAGAATGTCAGCTCTTCAGTGCAAGGAGCTTTTCTGAGCATGGGTAAGTAGAATTTTTAAAAGCTGTATTGCTTGGCTGAATTTGGGCAGCTTAATCCAATGTACCACATCCAGATGTCATCCTGTCTGCCAGATTTTGGGTTCTAGATTAAAATCACTGGAACATTAAAGATTTTAAAAATGTACACATACATATAAACATATATTTTTCCTAATCCTATTCTTAGAAGTAGATTAATCACTTTGGCTGAAATTTAAAAAAAAAAAAAAAAGGCAAATGCTATCCAACCTGCAACAGGGCTTCAGCACAGCTGATTTCAGCTCAAGCACTTAAAAGTTTTGAAGCTATAAGCAAATGAAAAGGCATATGTATGGTGGGAAGTCTGGATTACACTTGCAAATGGGTCCTCCTATCTACTTGTCTAAAGACATTAAAAACAAATGTTAAGTTCAAGTCTTGTTCAGAAGTTTTCTCTGAGGTATTTTCAGTGGTATCAACAGAGCCACCTCACAAGGCATTTCAGGACTTCAGCTAGATTGGCACTGTAGATTTGTGTTCATTGGGCAGTTGTGAGTGAGGATTCTATAAGCAAGTCTTTAAGCTTCCACAGAGGTAAAATTATATTGCTGACAATGAAAATTAATTTAGAGGGTGTGGGGCATCTGCTGTGTATGGGAGAAAGAGCATTCAAATTAGACGAACATTTAGGAAAAGTAAGAGCAGTGCAGTACACTGAACAATGAGAATTGAAAAACTTAACTGAAGGAAAGAGGAAATGAAAGATGGAGGAAATTATTATGTCACACTGCTTTAGTAAGAAGCAAAATGGATACAAATCAAGCCAACTCATGCCCTTCTGTTGCTGTGATAGATAGCTTTACAGAAAGACTGGGTGACCTGAAATGCTTGACTTGGCCCTGGGAGAACCCCTAGATATAGCCAGCATTTTTGAATTCAGAAAATCTGTCTGCCATCTCCTCTATTTCAGTATTTGTGAGTCACACATCTTTGTGCTGAGAACCAACTGATACTTCTCGTCTTCAAAGTATGCCATCAAAGTGTCTCTAACAAACCTGGCAGTGCACTCATATTAATCAATAGTATAGTGTAATTCCTGATTCCAAACAATGCAGCAAGAAAAGACCAGGTTGAGGTATTGAAGCACAGTACTGAAATTGAAAGGATCCTGCTACTGTGGAAAGGGGATAGAGATGTGTGATGTTATGGCTATGCATCCCAAGCACACTAAAATACTATAATACCAGTCAGGAACATTCCTCAAAACTTCATAATATTCGAGTAATTACACAAAAGTTTGTTGTCTGAATTTTCCATATTGTGTCTTCAGAAGGCAAGTAAAGACAGTAACAGAAGGGGCTGAGAGCCAGCAAGACGGCAGGAATGCACTGCTGGTTTTTACTACTTTTACTGGTTTTGATGAGCAGACTTTTATCTTTTCCTCCTGTTAGAGGAGTTTGACCATGTGTCAGTATACTATATTTTGAATAGTACAGCTCCAGCTGAGCCAGGAAATCCAGTTTTTACAGAAGAATTTTTGGAGTAATTTGCAGTGGATGTCTTGGTGAAGATTCTTACAAATCACTCCAACATTGTAATCTGGGTTGGAGGAAAAGCTAAAATAACACCTGTGTTGTCTTTCTGAAAAAGAAAACCCTAAGGACCACTTCATATGTTCATGCATATGTTAAAGAAGCCAAGCTTTAAGTAATATTTGTAACAAGTAGGTTTGTAAAATAATCCACAGATTGCTATACATGCTATAGACTACTAGTCAGGTAATTGTAGAAAACAAACAAACCAACACCTCCCTCACCTTAATCCCCCAACAAATAATTCTGCTATTTGATTAAAAGATTATTTTTTAAAAAATTCAGAAGGTGTTTTTTGTTCAGGAAAAATGTTACTCAGTATAAATAGATCACCTACTTCTGCCTGTGACAGCATCAAGAAAGAGGAATATTTAAACTGGAGGGCTGTAGTTAGCTACATTACAA
This sequence comes from Corvus moneduloides, assembly GCF_009650955.1. Taxonomy (NCBI): domain Eukaryota; kingdom Metazoa; phylum Chordata; class Aves; order Passeriformes; family Corvidae; genus Corvus; species Corvus moneduloides. The sequence continues at coordinate 132,699,803 of NC_045476.1, forward strand.
GACATAGTACAAGAATTTATTCAGGTCAGAAAAAGTAACCTTAGAAGTGGAAATAAAGCCAAAGTGATGTTAATAAAACTGAACATAGAGATTGGCTATGAGGAGAAAATATGTGAAGGTACCTAGGAAAGCTAAACAGGAATTGTTGAAGTATCTCAGAAATAGAAAGCCTGCAGGAGTCATTAGGTCTGCTAGACCACCAGAGGATAGTCATTCCAAAATGATCAGGAGATGGCAAAGAAAATAAATTCTTTTACCTCTAGTATTCTCAAAAGACAAAGAAGAAATATATGCACTAACAGAATTCTTTACAGATAATTTCAGAGATGTACTGTTAGCGAGCCAAAAAGAGGTGAGTAATTCAGAGAAAGTCTGGAAGGTAAATAAAAGGGATTTTACAGTGTATATCAGAGAGAAACCCCCAAACTGAGTCACTAATAAAATACATCATTTAAATGACATTTTAAGTGAATTCTTAATTAACATCATAGTTTCTTTGTAAATAAACTCTGAAGGATTTTTCTGAAAACAGAATGGGAGAATCAGTCTCACCACTTGCATGTTATAATGGAAACTCAGCTCGTAGGAAAAAATGCAAGAAATTAGGGACAGTAGAAGTGTTTCTATGTGAAGGGACATTGAACACACAGATTGAACAGCAAAACAGAAAAAGTAAAGTGAATTATACTGTGAAGATGCAGTATTTTGCTTTTTTTCCCGCCACTGGCTTGAAATGAACATCCAGGAAGGACACTGGTGAAGGTCATGAGGAAACCCTCCTTGACTTTCTGAGCTTTAGGTCAGGCGTAGGTTCACCCAGCTAACTTCCAGTGTTTAACAGCACTGCCCAGGTGAAAAGTCTGCATTCCAAACACTAAACTTCATTTTAAAATCCCTCTGCAATCAGGGAGGAATTAACAATTCATCTATGAAAAGTCAGAGTTGTGCCCTTGTGTCTCTCTCTCCATGGAGAATGAACTTAGAGCAATGCCTGAAATTAGGCAGGGTATATCCAGCACGTTGAATAAGAATTAACAGTGAGGTTTAATTTTCTTTTCTACATAACCTTGATGGAAATGTATTAGTCTTCAAGTCAGACAATGGTAGTGCTCTTCATGCTTTATGCTAATGGGGGAAACAGCATTTTCTATGAACCATAATGGCAGCCAAAAGAAAAGTAACGATCAGTTGGAAAAGTTAGACTATTCTCAATATAGTTTCACGCTTCAATGCCTTTCTAGAGATGGCCAAGTAAGAAAAGTATCCCTTTCTGCATAATAAATGATTAACTGTACATCTCCAATCACATCTGGAAAGCATTTCTGAGTTTCATTTTGAATAGCTGACATTCTCTGTTAATGGTTTTGTCAGCATATGCTTCTTTTGCTTCTTGCAAAATACTTGATAAAATATTAATGTAGAAATAAAACAACAAAAATACAAACCACAATTTTTCCTATTTTCTTATAAATCAGTATGGATCAGCTCAGTTTACCAACAATTCTTTTCCACATTTGCGCCATTATCAGAGTAAAACATGCTTCTTTTCCTGATTTGCTCTGAGACTACGGGAGGGAGACTAGAAAGCAATCTCAGCCAGCAATGAGAGGGAGGGAAAGCTTGCACAGCAGCCGGACTGGAAAGGACACCCCACCCCTCCAAACTTCTGGGGAGAACATTCCTTTTCCAGCAGCTGGAAGTAGACTGCAGTTTAAAAAAAAAAAAAAGTAGAAAAAAAATAGATCAGGAAATAATAAAGTGCTGGGCAGATTAGCTGGTGACAATGGATGTTTTCTGCCTTCAGAAGCTAAGAAGCAAAACCAAGTAGGGTAGATAAGAGCTGCCACTTTCCAGCAGCCAGGGGGGTGAGGCTGAGTGTGGCAAGTGGGGAATACAGGCTGCTGGGTGGAAATGGGTGGATAAAATGGATGTGATTTGTGACACTCTTTGGGAAGGAGCCACCATGGCACACTGTCCAGCCAGCTTTGCAGTCGGCCTCCTCTGGCCCGGTGATACATTTCAATGAGAAGCATTAGACTGCCATAAAAATTCAAATGATGCACCACAAAACAAAATTATACCATTTGGTAGTAACTGCCAGTTAGCACTTTCTGGTCAATATGATCATCATCGTCACTTAATTATAGGCTTGTTTGTGGGAAGTTCAGCCTTCTAAGAGTTCTACTTTTGAATATAACACAGCGATTAGAAACAGTTATTAACAGGTTGGTGCTGTTATTCACCCCGAGTCCCTAAAGGAGAAATTAGAAATCCTGTTTGAAGATGAAATATGACCACTAGAGGATGCAGTCAAGATCCTGAATGAGTGAGGCATCCTATTCCTCAGTCATGCACTGCAAGGCCAGCCAGAATATAGAACAAATACTTCCTGGAGTATTTGGGTGAATAAATGACAATGCAGAAGTTGGGGAAAGTTCATCAACAAAGTAGTATAACTAGGATAATACAGAAGTCAACCCACAAGCCCAGCTTTTATTTAACTTTTACTTCTTTTGCATAGTTTTTGTTTTCCTTTTCCTTTGTTTCTCCTTTCCCTACATTATCTGTTGTCTTTCCATCCCTCCAATCCACACCCTACTGTTATCCTTTACTGGTGGTTCCCTTCTCATGGGACAGTTAATAAGCAGTTCACTCTGCTGGTTGAACCTGGGATACACCTGTTATGAACACTTCCGGGTACCTTAGATTCAGCTATTTATTGAACATATTCAGTAAAAAAACATAATTATTTTTTAAAAATCTTTCTCTCATTTCATATTTATTTGCTCACTACTTTAGTCAATTGATTTATTTGTTCCCCATCCATCCGGCCCTCAGCCACAAACACTTGCTTAATCTTGTTTTCTCTCTCATAACCACAATTACTCACCCACAACCAGTAGATCATCCTTATTTAGGAAATTACTTGCAATTTGGAGAGGGCAAAAGGGATACCAACAACAACAACAACAAAGTAATCCAGGACCAAAACAGGAACTACTGGCTGTTAATTGAGATATCGGTGATGTAAAAAACCCCAAACGAACCAAAATCAACCCTTGAAAATAATATGGTTTTTTAAACAGACTAGAAAACAGATTCTCAGTGCTGCTCATCAGTAGGGAAACTTCTCTGATAAAACACAGGGAAAGGTGATTGCCCCTGTGATTATCACAGTGCCTTTGAATTAAAGGTGAGAAGATTGTTTCAACTTGTCCATGTCTTGTTTCACTAATAACTACTTAATTTTTTTAAATTGTATTTTTCTCTATACCCTCCTTTGTTTATGGTGTATGTATCTGTTCCTTACATCACACCTCCATAAGTCAGGCTTTTCTAATGTATTTATGAATATTTATCTAATTTCGTTGCTGATACCTGCTATTCAGCTTTGTCTGAGGCCTGGGTTTTGCAATTGAAATCTTCACGTGTCTTGACTTCATTGGACTGAGGAAAATCACAAGGGTCTTACTTCATAAAATCAGTACAGAATTAGACCTCTGTGTAGATTAAAATACTAAAATATATGACATAAAATATGGAATATACAGTATCAACTGATTAATGTTACCTCTGAGACATAAATTTTTCATTTTTCTTTATTTCACAGTTTTAATGCAGAATGTTGCTAACCTCATTTTTGTGTTTAATTCTAAGTCAGTTGTGAGGCAAAAGGTTGATAATGGCTAAATTCAAGACATCCAACATCAAAAGAAATTTTCAACATTTGGACAAAATAAAACCAGGTGTGAATAAAATATCATATTGCAATAGTAAGTGTTATTAAAGCCATTAAAGTGCATTTGAATCGGGTGTTCTATTCATTTTCAAAGCTAACATTTGTAAATGTGTATGGGCAGGATACTTGTAAATTTAAAACAGAGTATTCAGACTTACTTTGGAATCTGTAGCACAATCCTACTGTGTTTTGGTGATACATAATAATTCATAATTTGTCTTTAAGCAGGGGCCATCCAGTTTTTGTTTTTGCATGGTATTCTTGTTGGTTGGCATATGTAGTAAGAACAAAAATGTTACCAAAAAAAGATATTTGTTGCATTCTGGCATAGGTATGTAATGTCTTTGATATCACACTTAGTTACATATCCTCAATATCTGTTCTGACAAACGGTCTTCAGGATTTTTTTTGTAATTTGCTAACTGCTTTTAAGTTAGAGCTGTTGTATTTCCATCTTGTCCTTTTAATATATGTGGTGACAGTGCGAGTCTCAGACAACCTTTCCGTAATTTTGAAGGAAAATAGGAGAAGTTGTATTATCATTTCTGTCTATGAAATTTACTTCTGAAGTGAATGCCATACATATTTCTGAAATGAATGCCAAATGTATTTTCTAGAAGGGAGTGCCATTGAAAGCCAAGGCAGGCAATTTATACCATGCATAATAATGATATTAATTTTTATGGTGTGTATAAGTTACATTTTGATTAGTTTTTTGCATGATTAAAAATTTGCAAAGCCTTTATGGCCCCCAGGAGCCTACCTGTAATAAACAGCTCTCACCTTCCAATCCATAAAACAGGTCTGCAGTACTTGAACATTACAGCTAATTGCCTTGCTACATCAAAGGGAGCACCACAAGACTGAGAAAAATCACAGAAGGGGGGGTGGGGAGTGAGGGGCAGTTTCACCTCTAAAGGTTATGTGTTTGTGGCTTGGTGCAGCCCTGTAAAGTTATGGCCTCAGAACTGCTGTTTGCGATTAAGTTGATGGGGAAAGTCTATCCCGCAATCTCTCCCTGCTGCTGACACAGAGTCTTTGTTCACATTCAGATTTCTCAAACTGTTGCCAGGGTCAGGCTGAGGTCAGACACCACGATGATGTATAGGAGAACATGTCTGGGAATTTCTCTCACACTTAAAACACATACCAGAAAAACAGGAGAGCACCCTGCAAAAATTGTCTGATGAGACCCAGATGATACTGTAGCTTTTCTTTTAGTACCTTCATAATTTTCTTTCTCTTTGCCTGACACACACACAATGTTTTATTAATGTGTGCCACGATAGCCCTTACAATTTTATGTCCCCTCAAGATAAGGACACTCAGTAGCACTTTGACACTTCATTTTCCAGCCCAGGGGGATTGGGCCAGTAAATCTAGTAAAAGAAGCAATGCGTCTGTTCCCAAGGATGAGTCGAAAAGGGATTGCCATCGGCTCCGTGAGGCCACGGGGCCTGACACTGGATACGAGCCTCATGTGTGCGCGCTCAGCATCAACACAGCCCGAGCCAGGCATGATCACAGGCGCGCAGCATCCCGCGCCGTGCTCCCCGCCACCCTGACAAACACAGCCCCTCTTCCAGCTGCAGCAGGGATACCTACCATGTTTGATTAGCTATCAGCGTGGGAGGAGGCGGGGGACTGCAGGGAGGAGAGCGCTCACACAGCATGAGGGGGCTTTCCATTCGCATGGAAATTTTTTTTTTAATATGCAATTATTTTTAAAAGAAGGGGCCATCTTTCTCCCTGCATTGTTCCAAAAAGTGGACACACATGCTTAGTCCTAACCTATTGTATTTCCATGTCAATGCAAAACACATTGATCTGCGGTCAGGATTTTTTTGAGGGGATATGGGGGAAGGTCGGTTTCCAAAATTGCAGCTGTGTTTTTCTCTTCCGATTTACAAAAGGTTTTGCAGAGAGTTGAGAATCAGATAGGTTTGCCACATCGATCTGAGGGCTGTTTGCCTAGGCATAGGGTTTCAGTGTATGGCTGGCAGTAAGGCAATAGGCAGCAATTTTTTTGTGCTCAGCTGCTACATATGACAGAGGATATTTCATTCGGCTGTCAGAATGTTATTAATAAAACATGGGGTGCGAAGAGGGCCACTATTTCCCCTTTCAATCACTATAGCATTTACAATGAAAATTTTATGCAGTGTGTAATTTTCAGTTAATGCTTGACACTTAAAATGTCGGTAGCTGCATTTTGTATGGTTCCTGAAGGGTTAATTGTATCATGTTCCCTGCATAAAAGCTCTGCTTATCAAAAGTGAATAGAAGAGTGTATGCAAATGTGTGTCTGTGACCTTTTGCCTTTCCAGGGTTAATTTATATGGTCATTAAAGATTTTATGAAATTGAGCGGCCTGGTGCTTTGAATCCCATTTTACCTTCACCTCCTAATTTATATAATTCCTACCTGAACAGGAAAATATGATTCTTATTTTTGTGTGTGTGTGTGTGTGCTGCAATGAAAACAGCATGCTGTGCTGTAGGGAGTTGCAAGTCTGGTTATCTGGCATTACTCAGATTGCTAAAAATTCATTAAAATGTGACATCAGCACAGTGAGAGACAAATGATCACAGGATGAAAAGGAACAGTGGGCCTTTCACGGATTAGTGCTACACAGCCCCAGCATAGAAGCTAACTGCATAAACAGATTAATCCACCAGTAGCAGCATAGCTAAGATTTACCGAATAATTAAATGGGCTTGAGTTACTGTGAAGATTTCCATGTAATCTAGCTGGTGTGAACACGTAAGTGAGGTGTGGGTAATGCTGCTTCCTCAGAAGCCGTATACCAAGTTGCATCATTTATCCTGAATGGCTCCCCCTGGAGACAAAATTTGAAACTTCTCCCGCAAAGCCAGAGGTTTATATTTAATACAGTACCTAATACCTAATACTTACTTACTGCAATTAGCGGGATACTGCTGCACTAATAGGATTTATATTTGAGTTCTCCCTTTTTTTTTTTTTTGGCTCCAAGATGCATTTTTACATGTGCTTGCTTTTGTTCCAGCCTGTGGGGGGTGTGTGTATATGCCTGTGTGTGCATGCATGTGCATGTATTTTAACACAAATCATTTCTAGCCAAAGAATATGAAATGACAGACTTTAAATCTGTCACACTGGGGGGAAACAGGTACTCTTGTAAAGACACAGTCAGGTTTTGAAATACTGCAAATTATTTAGAGTTAATGTCCAGCCTCTTTAAAGCACTGTTCTTTCCCTTTTCTTCCCCCCAACCCTTCTTCCCCCTGTTTTGCCACCCTCCGTTAGTGCTGTTCTTATTACAGGACATATTTTTAACTGCTGTTAACTGGTCGCTGAGTTCCTTTCCTGAGATCTTTTCTGTGTTTGTCCACAGAAGAACAAGCTGAAGACACAGAGGGGTCTGCTAAAAGTACATCAGTGGCTGTGGCTGATGATAAAGACTCAAGTGAGAGAGACAATAGTGAAGGCAAAAAATCTAATAAAGACTCTGGTAAGATGCTAGAATTTTGTTTTCCCCCTTTTTTAACTTATGAAATGCCCTTTCATTTTAAACTGTCCCACTACTATTCATTGCATGTACATTTTGCATGTGATTTCTATCAGTAGCCTCCCATTGACCTATTTTTAATCATAACCATCTGACAGGATAGATGCGGATAAGTTGAAGAATATTACAGGACGACCAGTGAGATTATTTTTTAATCAAATCAGTTTGTGTGCTTGTAATTTTTTAAGCGCCTTTCATTAATCTTAGCTGTACTTGTGATTCCTCTGATGGCATATTAATTTTTCATAAGCATAGGATTAGGTACCACTTGAATTTTTTCTTCAATCAGGTTTTGCCCCCCTTTTAACCCAGAGAATGTGGAGTTTTTTGTTATTATTTTTTGCTCTTGCTCACAGATTAGTTACTCCCAAGAATCTGGCCTCTTCCTGGGCATTTATTTGAGGCATTTGCAAAAAAATACACAAAATCCAGTGAAAAAGTTTACAGATGATTCAGCCTAAGAAAGAGGAAATATCATTGAAAACGGATTATGTGTTGGGTAATTTTGATCTCCTGGAATAGACAAAGCCCAGTAATGAAAGCTACTGTCTTTGAAAACAAAACCTCTATGTCATGACATTTACTTGTGCACAAACAAACCCAGGGCCAGCATCTGGTGTAGATACCCAAGGCTTTTTCTGTGTTTGATTTGGCAAATATGTGACTTCACCCATGCTTTTTATGTATGAGATGGAAATCTATGGTCACAATGAATATTACATTGGCTACTTTTGCCGCACGCTATACCTAGTTACATTATGTTGGATTCACTGAAGCAGAAGAAGTGCTGAAACAGGTTGAAGCCTATTAGTTTCAGGTAGTCATATATCTTTTCCTTGTATGCTGATGACAGCAGCATACAAAGGAGGTTGTATTATCCATAAAGACGTATACTTGTAGAGAAAATACCATTTTACATCTGAGTTTCTTTACACCCAAATTTGCCCGTACTGCAATTTGCTCTTTACATATTAAACATTTTTGAATTTATTTCCAAAAAAAATTATAGATGGCCCTTTCTATTTCAGAATTCAATTCAGAAGACTGACTTAAAGATTAAAGCTTCCTTTAAGTTTGCTTGTTGATGGGCTAAGGTCAGTACCCATCACAGTTTACAACCTCAACTGCTCTTCAGTCGCTTTATTTTTTGAGATCAAGAGACTGAGGGAAGGCTGATGATGACAAGGATGATGTTGAGCAAGAAGCTGTGTTGTGGTTTAAAATATATATTCCCCTTGGCTGGCTCTCTGACTTGGTCAAAATTGTCTGCAGTGCAGTAAAGCCATGCTCCCAGGCTGACACAGGTCCTAGTTTGTGGTCTCCTCAGGGACTGGCCTGGACACTCCCTAGGAGAGGGGTGACAGCCACTTGCAGCCTGCATTTCCTACCATACACTTTGCCTAGGGGACAGTGTGAACCACTTCAGGGAATTTATAAGCCCTCTCTTTTTCTTAAGTTGGTCCATTTATAGTTTTTTTGGAAAGAATATGGTATTAAAGATCCAGAAAAAAAAAAAAAAAGGAAAAAAATGGAATCTAGAAAAAAAATACTGAAGGGGAATTCTCAAAATTCCACCAGGATTAGCCACTCATAAGGGCCAAGTTTAATTAGGACAAACCTATATCCAGATGCCTACTGGGTGCACTACAAAAAAACAGCATAATTGTTCTGCATTCCCGTGCCAGCAATTACACAAATAACTTCGCAGTAAGATTCATATAAAAACAAGGGCTGAAATACATGATTGCCTTTGTGCTTTGCAGAAAATAGTTTGTACTGTAAAATCCTGAATATTTTAGAAACTTTTATTTTTCTAATCTAAATTAATTCTGCATATGTAACATTCCAACCATCATCTTAATTTCCACTCATCTGACAAGTATTTCTAATGACTGCATAACTGCTTATGTGTAATTGAATGTTAATTTGGGCTTTCTCCTGAGTTGAATGTTGCAAGTCTTGCCAAAGAAATCTCAGGAAAACCAATAAATTAATCACAATACTAACAAGTTAGACAGGAAAGTGGTGTGACCCTTCTTTAGCACAGAATCTATTAGACAAGAAAGGATTAACATGTATTTAGTAACAGTGTGTTTGTGTAAGCTGTTGTGCTGCGTTGCTTACCTTATCTCAAGGAGTAGAGCTTTCAAAATGAGACTTGGCAATATGCAAGTTATATTTGTTGAATATTCATTCAGAATAGAAAAGCCTACTAATGCTTCATTTATATTGTCATTTAAATCTAGTGCCACTTTAGATTAATTATAACCCAAATTACAGCTCTATGCAGTGCAAGAATTAATATGGAATTTATCCAGATTAATACATTTGCATTGAAAATGTAATATGTCTCTGCCATGGCTAAGGGGAGCACTTTTTAATAAGGTAGTAAACATGAGGAAGGATGGAAATTAACCTTCATTATTGCAATGAAAATTATCCTTTCATTCTACTCTAATTAGAAAGAATACTCTACCAGTAATTATAATTTTAGAATTATTTTGAGTCTGAATAACATCATCTGATGTGTCAGAAGTCTTAAATTATGCAATCTTTATCAAATACAAAGATACTTAAATAAGAAAATAGTGGTTTTATCATGGCTTTCCCTGGATTTTTTTCTCACTAGTAGATGTACTGTATTAACTTTCTCCTTCTTATTAGTCAATAAGCACAAACATTTTATTTTTCTTTTGGGGCTTCAAAATATATTATGAAGGTGATGACATCTGAATTGCAGTGAATTGTGTCATTTTTATATTAGTAATCCTACACAAGTTAAATAATAAATTCTGCTACTGACAGGCAATCATTGACTAGTCTATTTCATGGCACTTATTTATAATTAAACTTATTTTTTGAGCTAAATGTATTGAAATTACATTATTCATCTAAAATAAGCTGCGTATTTTATATTATAAAAAGAATTGCAGTTGTGTTTCACAATTGCAAAAAAGCGCCAAACCTACAAATAATGTGTCTCAAGAATAAAAAGTGAGTATTTAAAACATGAATAACCACTGGATTTAGTCTTTTCCTACAACTGCCTGGTAAGAATGGCATGGCAGTGGAACATCTAGCTATGAAAAGAGTGCCACACAGCATGCTCAAGACTGTAACATTTTCTCTCTCCCTTCTCCTTTGATACCCTTTCTATAAGACCAGAGGTGTTTACAGCTTTTCTACAAAAGCTCCCTAAAACAGCAAATTCAACGTGGAAAGCAGAGCATTGGTATAGCGAGACAAGGGACTGAGCTGTAGTAGCTGGATCATTGCATAAAAAGCTGAACGCTGCTTTTGGCATGTTCACTGTGGCTCGGGGACTCTGATCTTCACCATGCGCAGGGGCAAGTGACTCCCCAGTGCCAGAGGGCAAAATCAGCCACCCTTTTTCTATTCTTTAAAGCTCACCAGAAGTTCCAGACTCAGTTACATTACTATTGGCCAGATGCAACTTCAGTCATATAAGAAGTAACAGTGTTTGGGGTTGAATGAATCCAGAGCCAAACGACAACAAAAACAACAAAGCCTCTGTAAACTTTGACAGTTTATATAAATATCGTAGTAAACATTGTAAAAAGCTGTGCTTTGTTATGCATTTATTGACCCCAGCACAGTGTTTTATAACTCTATGGTTTTATTATATTAACCACAAAAGAAATTTAACCAAAAAACCTCCCTTGTTTTTATAGAAACAAGAACTATGTGTTTCATGAGTGTTATAGGCCCTTTGAAGTAATTAAGTTATTCCATCCTGTGGTGGAAGATGATGTGTAATATTAACCTTGTGTGTGCCCAGGCGCACACAGAGTGCACTTCAAGATAAATTTCACTAGCAGTTAAATATCACTGCCAAAACACAGTTAGATGCATTTCCACAAAATTTTGAAGGAGAATTTGGTTCATAATTTCTGTAACAACCAGTTGAGAACAATCTAGTGTGATGAGGGGAAGAGAAGGTGGAATTTTTTCATTTTGTGTTTTAAATTCAGCTTCCAGTATAGCAGTGTCCGTTTACATCAGCTGAGATTCTGGTCCATTTGTCTTTAAAAAGGATATTTTAAAAGTGACATATTAATAAGGTAAGAAACAGTAGAGAAGTTTTTGACAGTTGGAAATGAAAAGAGGTTAATAATTTGAATCTGCCTTTCTAAAACCCAAGAAATAACCTTTCTCTCTTAATATCATATGTCACTGTTTTACTTCCCATAATTCTCACAGTTGAAATACTTGAATAATATGTAAATATAGATAGGCCAGGGAGTACTCTATTAATAGTCATAAAGCAAAGTGAGTAATAAAATGGTGCCTTATGTGATTTCATCACTTAGATTTTACCTTTAAGCATAGGGAGTCCTTTGGTTTGTTGGCCCAGCAGTGACTGAGCAGTCTAAAAGAGGCCTCCAGGATCTGTTCCTGAGAGTGCAAAAATTCAGGGGGCTCCAGAAAGGGACTTGTTCAGGTGATAAATCAATTATGATGAATTGGTAATATTGAATAGGGAAATACACCATGAATAAGCTTTAATTTGAGCTAGAACATGCAAAAATCACTGGCCTAAATTACACCACAAAGAAATAATTAACAACTTAGGTATGAAAATCAGTGTGTGGGGAAGGCACCATTAATGTATAAGTCATAAAATATGTTTTATGGGTTTTTTTTAAAAAAGTGCCCTTCAGAAAATGTCCCTGTATGATTCCGTTTTCAACTGGTTATTATTTTACCAGGAGGATTTGATATTTACCTTGAAAACTGTTCTCTTATTTTGCTTCTCTTTAATGTTGTCTTTATAAGATCACTGCACAAAGTCTATATGAAAATAATAACAATAATAAAAAGTTCTTGATTTTGTGTTTTCTTTGTTCATGTTTACTTTGTTGCCAAAATGTCCATGACCTTATTTTTAAATTAATCCTAGGTTATTGTGCAATGAGGTGCAATTTGTTCATTTATATGAACCTTATGTGGATTGAAAAAAATCAAGATAAATCTTCATGCACAGCATACAATCAGATTACCCCTGGACTATATATTTACGTTGGGTCTGATAGCAATCAATGGTTTAGCTTCATTGCATTTCAAGATGTATTTGCACCCAGTGTCCAGTGATAGTGTCCTCACCCTGGAAATAATTTAGTTGCAAATTGACTGGAAGATGGTGAAAATTGAAAGTTAAAATTAGAAATACTCATAATAAACAGCAGAAAAAAGGTCAGATGATGCCGCACTATGATGAGATTGGAATGGTTGGTAAATGAGGTTTTGTGTTTGTCGTGAGATGTATGTGACATGCCTACCCAATGCTCTTGTAATATCCAGCCTAGCAGAAGAGATTATCTGGCAAATTGACGCTGGAAAGAATTTTCTGATGGACTGGGAAATTAGAATTGCACTCTTTTCTTTGATGTGTGCAAGACTGGGCCACATTACACAGCTAGCTCAGGCATAATATTAAATATAGTATTTAATACTTAATAGTACAACTATCTATAGAAAACAATTATATTCTGGTTTTGATCACAAATGCCAGACTATAAAAATTCACAGTGTAAACATCTAAAGCAATCCCAAATGACTGATCTTTGTATATAATTAATATTAAGTTAGCTCTGAAATCCTATTCTCCACAGTATTTCTTTTAAAGCCTCGCTATATTTAGCTTCAGAATAGTAACCAGGCAGGAGTTATCAAAACAGCACAATAATTATATTGCTCAGACAGTTTAGAAAAGAGAGAGGGTAATTAAACAGCAGCAAATTAATTATTTTGGAAAACAGGCTTTTTAAGCAAAAGCTGATTTGTTTTAATGTAATAAACAAATTCATACTGAGCTGCTAGAGAAAGAACATTATTGATTAATCTTTAAAGGCAACCTAGGGTTATCTAAACAGTAGAGAAGAGTCCATTTTGAAATGTATTTATAGAGTATCAAGGATAAAAGCGTATTTTCACCTTTGTGCGTACCAGAGTTGTTTTATTCAACTTTATTTTTCCTCAGAGTTTAAAAAACAAGCAAGCAAACAAAAAAAAGACCCTCAAAGACAATACAGACCTTTGAAGTCAGAGCCTCTTTTAAACCAGGATATTTTAAAGTTTAAAATATGTTCTTTAAAAATTATGTTTTCAAAACAGGAATAGTCACACCAGAGAAGGAGCCAAAAGTGAACACTGTGGTAGGGGCACAACAGCTTCTTCTGGCAAAAGAAGAGGATGGTGCAGCTAAAAAATCAAAGCCTCCAGAGGACAACAAATTTTGTCATGAGCAGGTAAAAGGAAATGTAACAATTTAATTGCATTCTAGAACTCTTTTTCAAATAACACAAGAATGAAACAGAGATGATATGCTGTTAAAATAGCTATATCAGCAAGTTATAAAAAGCACATTGACTAATAGCCTGCATCTTAACTTGATTTTTTTCCAGTTCTATCAATGTCCTTACTGTAACTACAATGGTAGGGACCCAAATCGTATCCAGATGCATGTCCTGTCACAGCATTCAATGCAACCTGTTATCTGCTGCCCCCTCTGCCAAGATGTCCTCAGCAACAAAATGCATCTCCAGCTTCATTTGACCCATCTGCACAGTGTGTCCCCTGACTGTGTGGAGAAACTGCTCATGACAGTAAGTGCTCCAAATACTGCTGCACATGCTACACAAACATACTTGGGCCTGTGTGCAATGTATTTGTTGTGACGTAGTATTCAGGTAGCCTGAGGAGGGGAGTGGGTCAGGACTCTTAGGTTCTCTTGTCAGCTCATCCAGTGACTGCTATCCCTTGGGAAAAGGGCTGAAGGTGGATTTCACAGATGCAAAAAGCCTCTAATTCCTCATTGACATTAACCTTGGAAAGGTCAAGCCAGTCCATGTCTCTAAGTGCATGACTTTGAAAGTTTGGTCTAATAATATCCAGGTCTCAGAAGTATTGTGACTTCCATTTGTAAAATAATAGGAACTCCCTGAAGAATGTCGTTCCCAAATGTAGAAGGATTCCTGTGTATACCTCAACTGTGCATTGCATTACATGAAATTCGCTGTGAAGTAGCAGTTCAAATATCCAGTCAAAACAATGTCAGTAAAACCACAATCAGGCCTAGTATGTATTTGTTATTAGAGCACAAATTCAGTTACCAAACAGACCTCCTGAGACACACTGACTCTGGTTGCCGTGCCTTCTTAGATGGAAATGTACTTGGAAATCTCAGTGATCCAACTCCTTGTGTACTTATTTCTGTATCCATAAAAGACTCCTTCATTTATATGGTTGTGGTTATAGACCTACCAAGTGGCAAAAATATTAGAAAGAATTGAGAGCTGTTGACTGAAAGTCTAGAGTTCTTTGTGCTTAGAGCTGATGAGCAAATACACACTTGGGGGTCTTCTTTTCTTTTCCTTGGTTTTCTACTAATTAGCTCTGACAGACCATGTAATTTTGGCCCACTGAAAGGAAAATGCAGTAGAAATTTAACTTTCACAGACCCTTTTAGAAAAATGGAAAAATATGGAAAATCTCCCCCTCCATTTTGAGCAGCATTAGCTTTCTTCTCAAGTTCTTCATGATTCCCTCTATGCTAATAATGAAGCAATTTTGAAATCTTTCTTCATCGGGTGCTGGGGAGTTGTCCCAATGTTTCTGAGAGGGGAAAAAGCCCCAATGTTTCCCAGAGAAAAAGACTGTAAAACATAATCTGCATAATTGAAATTGTCATCGTTACTAACACTAATATGCCCTGTCCATAATTGAACCCTCTGACAACAAAATAAATAGTATTTATAGCAAATTTTTCTTCTCTGGGACATTTACAGTTCTCTACATAATTTTTTTTAAAAGTCCTTCCCTCCCAAGTAAACTCAAAGTCATTAGTCCTATGAGAGGGTGCTGTTAATGCCATGTTTAAATCACAAATATACTAAATCCAGGGGTTTTTTTAAATGTTTAGAATATTTTTTCCAAGAGGCAATTTGTGTGTGTGTATATATATATGTAATTCTTATGTATCCAGTGTTAGAGGAACAAAAGCTATTTCTACTCCTAGCTGATAAGGAATGTAGCTTCCATTACTTATTTACAACTCAGAAATCTCTTCTGTGCATAATCTTTGTACCTCTGCATGAAGAAAGTCCTATGCTTCTGTTAGAGAAGAGGAGTTGCAGCACAGTGTGTACTGATTTACCCAAGGTCCTTTAGACAGAATCTGGCAGTGCAGGAACTTGAACTTTAACTTGCTGAGACTTAATAGAACAGTCCTATATTTCTGATATGAATATGTTTTAAGGATCAAAGCAAAATATAAACATGACATTTTGAACAAATATTCATGTCAACTCAGCTAAACCAAGTCCTACCAGACTAAGAGTACATCTTTCAAAGACTTCTGTCTAAATTTGAAAGTGTAACACAACAGGTAAAGCAATCTGAAGAAGACACATAAGAAACTGAAGGCAAGAAAAAGAAAAAATCTAATTTTAAATGGAAATACGTTGTTACTTCTATATTGGAATAAACACAATTTTCTTTCAATGTTCATGGAATGTCCAGCATTTGTGTAAAAAAAAAATACAGGTGAAGAAAAGTGGGAATGCCCACAGTGAAGGACTGACTGGTCACCATATCTCAACATGATCTTTGTCTTTGGAGGATATCCTAGGAAAATTTCCCTGATAAATCTGATGACCCTGGCAAAGTCACCGAAACCTTCTTTGTGGTGATATTGAGACCAATGGAATATTGAGTGCATATAGTTTTGTAGCATCCCCTTATTGTGGCTTATTTTGAGTTGATTCTCCACCAAGGGACACATTATGCTCTGGATTGTGATTTTTCAGAAACCATTATCAAGGACTGAATCAGGATCCTGATTTAGTACTGACAGTCATCCAGATATGGTAGATCTTTTGAATTATAATTTTATACTGTTGTGTAGTACTAAATAGTGGGACTTTTTCTGTAATAATACCATATTCTTGGTTTTCAAAGGTTCCTGTACCAGATGTCATGATGCCCAATAGTATGCTCTTGCCAGCAGCTGCTTCAGAGAAATCTGAACGTGACACACCTGCAACCATTACAGCTGAGGGATCTGGGAAATATCCAGGTATGCAAGAAAAAGCCCAGACATGTCAAAGCTAGGTATGGGCAATTTAGAAATAAACTACTTGTTACTTAGTAAAGAGAATCTTTTTCTGGCTTGCTTATAGCCACAGACGTAAAAAGATAAATGTAGCAAAGGGTCTGAATTTGGATGAGCTAGTAGAATGCACATGTATGCCAGACTGTTTGCTTTTGGTGGAGGTAAAATCAAACAGCAGTGCCTAGCCACTTTGAGGGCAAGATCCTCCTCGTTTAACCAGCAAATAAGACCCAGTCCCAAAAAACAGTGACACTTTAACCATTGATGTGGAATTTTAGGTAAGTGATTTTGTCTTAATTTCCTTAATTAATAGTAGGTTTCTGATCCTGGACACTCACTGTATTATGCACTGGTAAACTTTGCTACTTGTCACAGCATGCCTCTCCCTCTCTTCTCCAACCACTATCATCTTCTTTCTAATCATCTGTCCTACCTATTGTCCCCATTTTTCTACTCTTTCCCTCTTTCCTACTGTTTATTTCTATTTCTTGTTTGGTGCTCCCATTGTACCAATAAACTCCTACCTTCTGGCAAAGGAAAGCCATATGCCATTGCTCGGCCAGATGCCACTGCCAGTTGTGTATGGGTTTTTTCCTTTTTTTAACCTCCTGTTTGTCCTCCTTTGTTTTCTGGGACAAGGACAGGTTGTTATATTTTGCTAAGCCGAAACATGGCATGCTAGACGCCTTTCTTGATTTCTGATGAAAAAATAAATTAAAATGAATACTGTGTGCTTTCTCTTCTACTTGTGTAAAAGACACTTCACTTTCTTTAATTAGGTGAAAGTCCTGTGGATGAGAAAGGTACCCCTGGGATTGATGAATCAAAACCTGGAATGGAAATTAAGACTGAGGAACAGAAGCCACCTAAGGAATCTACTGAAACACCAGATTGGAATAAGAGCAGCAGTAAAGATACAAAGACCACTGACTCTATGACAGACCAGCTAAATGAGCAGCAGAAGAAGCAACAGCTGTCTGTTTCTGACCGCCATGTCTATAAGTACCGTTGTAACCATTGTAGCTTGGCTTTTAAGACTATGCAGAAGCTTCAGATACATTCCCAGTATCACGCTATTCGGGCGGCTACCATGTGTAGCCTTTGCCAACGCAGTTTCCGTACATTCCAGGCTTTAAAAAAACACTTGGAAGCAGGCCACCCTGAACTCAATGAAGCTGAGCTTCAGCAGCTGTGTGCATCTTTACCTGTCAATGGTGAACTCTGGGCAGAAGGTGAAAGTATGGCACAAGATGATCATGCACTAGAACAGGAAATAGAAAGAGATTATGAGATGGACCAGGAAGGTAAAGCAAGTCCTGTAGGAAGCGATAGTAGCTCTATTCCAGATGATATGAGCTCAGAACCAAAGCGGACCTTACCTTTTAGAAAAGGGCCAAATTTTACTATGGAAAAATTTCTAGATCCATCTCGCCCATATAAGTGTACAGTGTGTAAAGAGTCTTTCACCCAAAAGAACATTCTCTTGGTCCACTATAACTCGGTGTCCCATCTGCATAAACTCAAAAAGGTTTTGCAGGAAGCATCAAGTCCTGTCCCTCAAGAAACCAACAGCAGCACTGACAACAAACCCTACAAGTGCAGCATTTGCAATGTTGCATATAGCCAAAGTTCTACATTGGAAATCCATATGAGATCTGTGCTTCATCAGACAAAGGCAAGGGCTGCAAAACTAGAACCAAGTGGTAATATAAGTAGCGGAAATAGTGTAGCAGGGAATGTTAATAGCCCCAGCCAAGGAATGCTAGAATCTATGAGCTTACCAGCAGTTAACAGCAAAGAAACACACTTAGATGCCAAAGAATTAAATAAAAAGCAAGCTTCTGAATTAATTTCTGCTCAGCCTACACATCACCCACCCCAGTCACCAGCACAACTTCAAATGCAACTACAGCATGAACTGCAACAACAAGCTGCGTTCTTTCAACCGCAGTTTCTAAATCCAGCTTTTTTGCCTCACTTTCCAATGACACCAGAAGCACTGCTCCAGTTTCAACAGCCTCAGTTCCTTTTTCCATTCTATATACCTGGGACAGAATTTAGCTTAAGCCCAGATCTGGGTTTGCCTGGTTCTGCCACTTTCGGTATGCCTGGAATGGCTGGTATGACAGGATCACTGCTTGAAGATTTGAAGCAGCAGATACAAACTCAGCACCATGTTGGCCAAACCCAGCTACAGATACTGCAGCAACAGGCACAGCAGTATCAGTCCACCCAACCCCAACTTCAGTCCCAAAAGCAGCAGCAGCAAAGTAGTAAGCTGATGAAAGCAGAGCAAAATACCTTAGTAAGTACAGACTGCCAGCTGATAAAGGATATGCCATCATATAAGGAGTCAGAAGAAGTTTCTGAAAAACACGAGAAGCCAAAGCAAGAATTTACTAATGAGAATGAAGGACTAAAAGAAAACAAAGATATGAAGAAGCCAAAATGCTCAGAACCAGCCATCCCACCACCCAGAATAGCTTCTGGAGCAAGGGGGAATGCAGCCAAGGCTTTGTTGGAGAACTTCGGGTTTGAGTTAGTTATCCAGTACAATGAGAACAGACAAAAAGTGCAGAAAAAAAGCAAGACTGGGGATGGTGAAAACACAGACAAACTGGAGTGTGGAACCTGCAGTAAGCTTTTTTCCAACATTCTTATTCTGAAGAGTCATCAAGAACATGTGCATGGACATTTTTTTCCATATGGAGCGTTAGAAAAATTTGCCCGACAGTACAGGGAGGCATATGACAAACTTTATCCAATTTCTCCATCTTCTCCAGAAACACCACCACCTCCGCCACCACCTCCTCCACCACCTCCTCCTCCTCCTCCTCCAACTCCTTCTCAGCCTTCTTCAGCTGGAGCTGGAAAAATTCAAAACACAACTCCTACGCCTTTGCAAGCTCCACCACCTACACCTCCACCACCACCTCCTCCACCACCACCTCCACCCCCTCCACCACCACCACCATCAGCCCCACCTCAAGTCCAGCTTCCCGTTTCACTTGATCTCCCACTTTTCCCTCCAATTATGATGCAGCCAGTGCAACATCCTGCACTGCCTCCTCAGCTCGCCCTCCAGCTGCCACCAATGGATACTTTATCTGCCGATCTTACCCAGCTTTGCCAGCAGCAGCTGGGATTAGATCCCAATTTCCTGCGGCACTCTCAATTCAAGCGTCCACGTACAAGGATCACAGATGACCAGTTAAAAATCCTGCGGGCTTATTTTGATATTAACAATTCTCCAAGTGAAGAGCAGATCCAAGAAATGGCTGAGAAATCTGGTCTTTCACAGAAAGTTATCAAGCACTGGTTTCGAAATACGCTGTTTAAAGAACGACAGAGAAATAAGGATTCTCCATATAACTTCAGCAACCCTCCTATAACCGTATTGGAAGATATCAGAATAGACCCTCAACCTTCGGCTGTAGAACCCTACAAGTCTGATGCATCTTTCAGCAAGAGGTCATCCAGGACTCGATTTACTGACTACCAGCTTCGTGTCCTCCAAGACTTCTTTGACACAAATGCTTATCCAAAGGATGATGAAATTGAACAGCTTTCAACTGTGCTTAACCTACCTACTCGAGTTATTGTCGTATGGTTCCAAAATGCACGACAAAAAGCTCGCAAAAGTTACGAGAATCAAGCTGAAACTAAAGACAATGAGAAAAGGGAACTGACGAATGAGCGTTACATCCGAACCAGTAACATGCAGTATCAGTGCAAAAAGTGCAGTGTGGTTTTTCCCAGGATCTTTGATTTAATTACACACCAGAAAAAGCAGTGTTACAAAGATGAAGATGATGATGCTCAAGATGAAAGCCAAACTGAAGACTCTATGGATGCCTCTGATCAAACAGTGTATAAGAACTGTACAGTTTCTGGCCAAAATGACTCGTCAAAAAGCCTGACAGTCACTGCAGCCAGCTCTGGCTCTGGTTCTAGTACTCCTTTGATTCCATCACCCAAACCAGAACCTGAGAAGGCTTCTCCTAAACCGGAGTCCACAGAAAAACCAAAACAAAATGAAACCACCTCTAAGCAAACAGATACAACTTCCCAAAGCACCAAACCAGTACAGTCCACTCCAGTAACATCTTCTGACCCCCAGCCCTCAGCTTCTCAACCACCGCAACAAAAGCAATCCCAGATTGTAGGGAGACCTCCTTCTGCATCACAAAACACACCTGTTCCTTCCAGTCCATTGCCAATTTCAATGACTTCTCTACAGAACAGTCTACCTCCTCAGTTATTACAGTATCAGTGTGATCAGTGTACAGTTGCCTTTCCAACTCTAGAACTTTGGCAAGAGCACCAGCACATGCATTTCCTAGCAGCCCAAAACCAATTTCTTCACTCCCAGTTTTTAGAAAGACCAATGGATATGCCCTACATGATATTTGACCCAAATAATCCTTTGATGACTGGACAGTTACTTAACAGTTCTCTTACTCAGATGCCACCACAAACTGGCTCATCACATACAGCACACCCTGCTACAGTTTCTGGTTCCCTGAAACGAAAACTAGATGATAAAGAAGACAATAACTGTAGTGAGAAGGAAGGAGGAAACAGTGGAGAAGATCAACATCGTGACAAGCGTTTAAGAACTACAATTACTCCAGAGCAGCTGGAAATACTCTATGAAAAGTATCTGCTAGATTCCAATCCCACCAGAAAGATGCTAGATCATATTGCACGTGAAGTGGGACTGAAAAAGAGAGTCGTGCAAGTCTGGTTTCAGAACACAAGAGCCCGAGAAAGAAAGGGACAATTTCGTGCAGTTGGTCCAGCCCAGTCCCATAAAAGATGTCCTTTCTGTCGAGCTCTGTTTAAAGCAAAATCAGCTTTAGAAAGTCACATCCGCTCCCGACATTGGAATGAAGGAAAACAGGCCGGTTATAGTTTGCCTCCGAGTCCTTTGATATCAAATGAAGATGGAGGAGAAAGTCCACAAAAGTACATATTTTTTGATTACCCATCACTGTCATTAGCAAAAACTGAATTATCAAGTGAAAATGAATTAGCCTCCACTGTATCAACCCCTGTTAGCAAAACTGCAGAAATGTCACCGAAGAACCTTTTAAGTCCTTCTTCTTTTAAAGCAGAGTCTAGTGAGGATATAGAAAATTTGAATGCTCCACCTGCTGACTCTGGATATGATCAAAACAAGACTGACTTTGATGAGACTTCATCAATTAATACAGCAATTAGTGATGCCACAACAGGGGATGAGGGGAACAATGAAATGGAAAGCACAACTGGCAGTTCAGGGGATGCAAAACCTGCATCACCCCCCAAAGAACCAAAACCGCTCGTGAATGACACATTACCAAAAGCAGCAACTACACCTACAAATGAGAACACTGATGATAAATTTCTCTTTTCCCTAACAAGCCCTTCAATACACTTCAGTGAAAAAGATGGCGACCATGACCAAAGTTATTACATTACTGATGACCCTGATGATAACGCCGATCGCAGTGAAACTTCAAGCATAGCTGATCCAAGTTCACCTAACCCATTTGGAGCTAGCAATCCCTTTAAATCCAAAAACAGTGATCGGCCAGGCCACAAACGTTTCCGAACACAAATGAGTAACCTTCAGCTTAAAGTTCTCAAGGCTTGCTTTAGTGACTACCGAACTCCAACCATGCAGGAATGTGAAATGCTAGGGAATGAGATTGGTTTGCCCAAACGTGTGGTTCAGGTCTGGTTTCAGAATGCCCGGGCTAAAGAAAAGAAATTCAAAATTAACATAGGGAAACCATTCATGATAAATCAGACTGGACCTGATGGGACAAAGCCAGAATGTTCTCTATGTGGCGTGAAATATTCTGCACGTTTGTCCATAAGAGATCATATCTTTTCCAAACAACATATTACAAAAGTGAGAGAAACTGTGGGAAGTCAGCTAGACCGGGAGAAAGATTATTTAGCTCCTACAACGGTTAGACAGCTGATGGCACAGCAAGAATTGGATCGCATAAAGAAGGCTACTGATGTGTTAGGATTAACAGTACAGCAGCCAGGCATGATGGACAGCAGTTCTCTTCATGGTATCAGTTTGCCAGCAGCTTATCCAGGACTCCCTGGCCTTCCTCCTGTTCT
Organism: Corvus moneduloides; assembly: GCF_009650955.1. Lineage (NCBI taxonomy): Eukaryota > Metazoa > Chordata > Aves > Passeriformes > Corvidae > Corvus > Corvus moneduloides. Next base: position 132,722,345 of record NC_045476.1, read on the forward strand.
TCTGCCTGGAATGAATGGTCCATCCTCCTTACCTGGATTTCCACAAAGTTCAAACAGTAAGTCTATAAGGGGATGATTTTCTCATTTTATTAATTTGATCATCTTGCACAGTCACCATCCCCTTCTAAGGCAAAGCATATTATGCATTTGTATCATGCTTATTAGACTGTCGTGGATAGCTAAAAAGTACTCCTGTGAGGTATACTCAGTACATTTCTCTACTGTTGCTGTAGCCTGGATGATATATCTGACTTCTCAAAAAAAAAAAAAGAGAGAGAGAGAAATATTTTTAGCCCATACTAGGTTTTTCTAACAAAAGCAATAGAAATATATAATTGTTACACTTATTTGTTTGTTTTGAATGATACTCTTTTAGTCAAAACATGGGTTAGAATTTTGTATGGAAATTTTTGTATGCAAATATTTAATGTAATATCTCATGAAGCACAAAATAGATTCTCACATTATCAGTTCATCAGGCAATTGGTTCACCCCTTAGACCACTCCAACCTGTTGTTTAATCCAGAATAAATATTTAACATAAAATGCTGACCAGGACCCTCTGTTATATTTCTGAATAATTGCTTGCTAAAATATAAAAGGGTTTGTTGAAGGTGATTTGTAAAGGCAGTTTCAATTGTAATCCAAATTCCAGGAGTTTATAAAGTCATTGCAGACATGTACCACTTCATTTGGGCTTGCACTTTTAACAGAACATTTAACTCATTTTACTGACAGTTTTAACTCTCATTTGACTCTGGGTTTTGCTCACATTGGAAAGCACTTCTTCTTGCAATAAGTTTCACTGATGCTAAGGAATCAAGTTTTCTGCAGCATGATTTTTTTGGTCCTCAAAGAATGAACCTAATTTATTTCTTGAACTAGGCTCCAGTTTTGCAGTCTAGGTTCATTGTGACTGCAGCCTTGCAGACTGAAGCTCTCCCATTCATCTTCTAGCTTTGCATATTCGTATCAAATATGTGCAGAGAAGAGTTAGTAAGCTGGTTAAGACCCCTCATCTCATTTTATCCAGTAATCCCACTTGCTGTTGATCTCTAAACTTTGCTTTAGAAAGCAACACACTTTGGCACATAAAGTAGAGGCTTAATCACCAGTGTTATTAGACATACTGAGACTGTAGCAATGTCTTCTCTACTACCCAGGTCTACTTTGATTGATGATGATCATGTTATTGTTTCCCTAAGTGGTGGTCAAAGCATCTTGTTTTTCTCTTCATTGGATCAGAGAAGCTTTCCTTCCACAATGGAGTCTCTGGCTGTGTGCCCTCTGGCTTTTGTCAAATAGTTATTGGCACAGAGATTGCATATAAAGGAAATATAAAGTTGCTGTATTTCCTTCTTAATGGCATACAGTGTCCTGGTCCTAAAATGGCTGGTTGTTGTTCATTAAAATTATAGATATGGTTTCTCTATATAACTTCGCTGAATAGCTTTGGCTAGGTTGACCTTCAAGTAAAAAGGGCTTCAGAAAACTCAGGCTTTATCTATACTGCTAAAAGAAATTTATTTGGGAATATATTCTTTTAGTTCAACACCAGGAAGTTCCCATGCAAAGTGTGTCCGGGGAATGATCATGGACCCATGGTAGCCTCTCAGCTGTGCTCAGGAGTTGTTTGTGAGGAGGCTAGTTGGCCCAGGCCAAAACAGTGTCCGTAACCATTCTTACTGTTTAACTTTACAGATGGTTTACTCTCAGTTTCTGGGAAATGTTCACTGATACTCTTTAACTCACTAGTATCAATGTAGCCTCAAAGTCTGTAAATTGTCCTGTTAATAATACAAAAGGCATGATTACAGGCCAACTGTTCCATAACAATTCCATATTCAGATTTTCTAATTTTCACCAACTATCTCTTTGTTGATATCATGCACAGTGCACTGCCAATTGAGATGGATTTTTACCCTCTTTCATCTTTCATTTTCTTAAGGTTAATTAGCCCATTGTGGGCAAAGCCCTCTGTGTAAACCAGCTACTAGAATCTTGTTAACTTTCTCTTCTGCCATATGCTAAATACCCCCTACATCCCCCTTTTGTTGCCTGGAAAATACTTGCATACATAAATCTCCATTCCCTAATGATACATAATGGAGCAGTGATAGTGAGTGGAAAGAAAAAAAAAAAAAGATTATTTTAATCATTCATCATAGAAAAACAGTAATGTACTTAGATGTGCTCCAGCATGTACTCAACACTAGTATTTTCTGCACCTAATTAACCCATTTCTATTTTCTTCTCTACCCTGCTCTGTCTGATAGCTCACATTCATATTTGATGCTAAGAACCGTTTAAGAAGTATCTTTTTGGAAGCAAGCTTCCAAGCAAGCTTTTCCTTGGCAACAGCTCTTCTAGCAGCATGTGTATTTTCAGCCAGCAGGACAATTGCTCTGCATCATTCTTTACATGAAGGATTTGCTGAAGCTCCCTGACGGCTCACTATCTTACAGTTCAAGTCTGCTTCTTGTGAATTCCCCTGCAAGTGTGTAATTTCTTCTCTCTAGGACCCAAACCCAAAAATGCACTTCAGAAAAAGCCTCACTGGGATCCCTTATATTGAAATATTTACTTGTTTTCACTGATGCTTACAGGGTTGGTAACTGTTTCTCCTGTAGCAAAGCCTATCCATTCTGTCCTACATGTTTGTTCAAGGGACAATGTTAACGTTAGTAAGATCCTCAATTTGAAAGAATGAATGTGTGTACTCAGACAGGGAACTGTTGAAACCTAATTGTAAACATCATACTTAAAATTCTCTTTTGTGATTCTCTTTCCTCATGCTAGACAAAGAAATAACCCTGATTAGTTTCACTGGTTAATACAAGTTTCTAAGGGATTCCACTTCCATGTTCGTCCATCCGGAATTTTTTACGGATTTCCAAAATACAGAAAACTCAGCTAAATTTTGGAAAATACTATGCTTTTTTAAATGCAGTACTTGCTTTTACAAAAGGTTTGAAATGAAACACTTGAAAATAATGCTAATTCACAAAAGATGGAATGATTCAAGCTACAGTTCATTTTATCTTCTTTATATAGTGCTTAAACTAGATTATTATTTGTGAATATTATTAGATTTTGTGAAATAAGATAGCTTCATTTCTGAATAAAAGGATCTATTAACTTTAAATTCAGTTATTTTTTTCTTAAACAAGTGGGTTTTAATGTCAGAATTATTGTGTAGTTCTGAGATTATGTCACAATCCTCTCACCTGTGGGATACATTTTTCTAGATAATGTAATTTTACCATCTTATGGGCATCAAATGCTGAGCAAGGTCTGAAAATTACTGCAGTGTTTGCTCAGCATAATTCCTAATAAGGAGTTATTTGGTGGAATTCTAATTCATACAGAATTTTAGTTTCAGCTCATCTTTGTTCTTCAAGCTCCTTATTTTCTAGGTGACTGTAGATAGAAGAGTTCACCTGCTGTTTTCATCTGTTCTTAAAATCCACATTCTCTTTTTTTTTCTTAGCTTTGTGTTTTTGTCTATGATCCCTTGCAGAAAGCTAGTGCTTCATCTTGCTTCTAGCTATTAATATTGGTTCTATGAACCTTTTAATGTCATCATCATTACCATAGGTTCTTTGCACATCACTTAAGCCTGTGCTGCCTTGAAGATTCACAGCAGCTTTTTCCAAGAATGCACACATCACTGGGTAGTATGTACTTAGTGGGTTTTGAAATCTTATCAAGAGAGGAATTTGATTCAGCAGCAATGGCTTCCATTATTATTAGTGCATTAAATTCTGTTCTCTCTTTGCTTTTGGCCCATTGGTAGCAGTTTCATTTTTATATTTTTAGCCCTCCAATTCCTCCAAGTGAAAGAGAAGTCTCTCCTCTTTGATAGCCACTTAAAAGAGTTAGCAGGATTAGAATGTTTGTTCATGATTAGTGCATTTTGCACTCTGTATCTCTCATGTCTGTAAATTGACCATTAGCTTCATCAGTTTTTTTTCATTTAGTTTTGGAAACCCTCAGTTCTACATTTAACTTCCAGTGAAACAAGTGGATTGCACTTTTCTAAAGCAATCTGTCTGGATATTAGACTGAATTCTGTGTATTTCAAAACATTCCAAAGAATATCTGGAAAATTGAATAGATCTTGCTTGTTCTGGGCATCATCAGTGTGCTTAGATTGAAGACAGCAAAATGTACAAGGGTTGAAGACGTTAAGAATAAAACAAAATCGGAAAAATCCTAAGTAGGTGGCAAGCCCAAATAACCATGACAAAGATGGGGCAGCAGTTCACACTAACTGCATCACTCAAGTTTTTTCAATCCACGCTATTTATCATTTCATATATTTTCAGCAGGCTCCACACACAATTGCCTGGTACTTCCTGTTGGAAGCATAGGGGCAAGTAATAGCATCTTCAGTATTATTGTGCAGTAACTCTGGCAATTACCCACTTTT
>NC_045476.1:132734276-132741776 GCF_009650955.1 Corvus moneduloides
GCTATATTGGGTTCAGTTGTGGGTAGAGAACTGAACTAGGGGTCTCTAGCTTTTACTTACAAAGTATGGGGATTTTTCTTGTCCAGTGATGTTGGCTTGAAACTACCCTTGGATCAGAGGCTGTATTTTACTGTTCTAAAGAGAGAAAAACCCCACAGTTTATTGTCACTACAACTCAATACAAATGCTCCAGAACAAAACCAGTGCAGATTCAGATGTATCAGCTAAAAGTTACACAGTAGGTTTTTATTTTGCACATTAATTCAGTAATTCTATGCACTGACTGCCTTGTAATTTGGGGGAAAAAAGACAAACCAAAATAAATCATCAAAGTACAGAAGAAAACAATGATGATGTGTTAGTTATAGTAAAAATTTACAATTAAATGAGGCAATTTTGTTAGTGGAAGAAATGAGAGCACAACCTGAAATGTTTGACAATAGAGTTGATATTTTGAGCATCCCATTGTGGATCATACTCCCATAATATATCTGCTGTACCTAGCCCTAGTTTATGACATAATTTAAATGAGACCTATATAATGTGATCTAAGACGTAAGATTGGTGCTCAACCATTTTGGAAGCTCTGTGCATTTTGCATCTTTTAGAAGTTGCTGCAAAATCACAGAAGCTAGGAATGGGAACAGTTTGTTAAATCAACTTGTACATTCCCCACTCATCCAAAACTGCTCTGTACAGTGTACTCTCTGAAGTTTTGTCCAGTTTAGATTTAAATGATTCAAGCAATGGGTCTACTGCAGCCTCCCTTGAGAGGATGCTTTTAAAGGACATTGAATCTTACTGCTAGAACATTGTTTTGTTCTCTTTGGCCTTCACGTTCCTTCTTATGAAAGTAAGAGTTCTGCAAGTAGAGATAAAGACTGTCTGGAGAGGAGAGTTGATACTTGTCAAGATGACCCAACTTTATTTTCCAGAATCTTGTCTATAAATACCCAGATCTTCTTGAAAGTTAAGGCCTCCATCCAAATTTTGGACTCCATCTATTCCCAAAATTTAAAAATTATTACAAGTTACTCTGGAAGGTAGAATATAAAAATGTCTGATTCTATATAATTGCAGCGACAAAGAAAAAATGTGCCTCACCCTTTTGATAATTCTTTCTACCTCCTCCCTTTGATACCAAGTGAAATATTTGCTGTGTGGCAAGTGGTTAATGTCAAAATGCACAATGACTTTAATAGATTCAAAACTTTATATGACATTCTGTTGTGTCTCTAAAATACAGATATCCAAAGTTTTTTTAACTACGAGTAGAGGAATTATTTTAATTGTCGTGATTCTATATTTTGTATTATTTTCCCGCCATGACCACATCAGAATGACTAGAGATTAAAATGCCTATAAAACACATATATCATGTTGACAAGCCTAATATGAACTATAAGAATTTGTATTTTACCATTTTTCTTGACACACGGTCAAGCACCTTCAAAACACAGGCTTTGCATATCTGTACATGTAACTTTTCTTTTCTTAATAAATTTTGTGAAATTAGGCATCCATCCTAACAAAAATTCTCCTACAGAATAGTTCTCACACAAAAATGAACCCTCAGGGGTGACTGGCTCATGTGACAGATAATGTTTAACTAAGAAATTAGCACTGATGTGTTAGTACAACATAGAGCTAGCTTGTTCTTTTAAAATAAATTTTTAAAAGCATATGAAAGTTTAGGATAATGTGTGGTGATATAAAAAGATACCACTGAAAATGAGAACAGAACTTCCCAATAAAGCAGTTAGCATAGTGGTAGGCTACTTGCATTAAAGATTTTACTAATTATATACCTGCAGATTGAGAACTTTGTGAAGATGAGGAATCTAATTTCCTTTTTCATATTTAAGCTTTTTAAAGAACCTTAAAATAAATCAGCTCACTTAGAACAGCAGTGATAAAATACTACAGGACTTCTGTATATCATACAAGGAAAGACATTGTCAAGTGAACCCCATGTGTTCTTTGTATTGGTTACATTCTGGTTGTACCCAATGGGAAGATGCCTTCTTGAAAACCTGTCCTCTTCTAATTTGGCTGGTCAGGTGAGAATTAAAATGTTTTTTGCCAAATCAGTTATATTACTGGTTTCAAAAAGATTGCTGTGAGTTCTGTTAGGAATAGATACCATAATTTTAGTGGCCCACAATGCTACTGTTTATCATTGCTGTCTGGAAAGTTTGGTAAATGGTGTGGTATCAAACAATGGTAAGTAAAGCATAGTAGTGAGGGGCTTTTGGTTCTCAGTGACATAGTACTAAGGCCAGTGTAAAATGAAATGTAATTAAGGCAAAGAAATTATTTAAATAAATAATAAGACCTCCCCACAAAATGTGAAGAAAAAAGACAAAGCAAACCCAAACCCAGGCAACCCAGACAACCCAGGATCTAAACTAGTATGTGGCCGCAGTAACTTTGCAAACACCTTTTGGGCAGGAAGGGTCTTGGGGGGGTGTTTCAAATAGAGGCAAAGATTAAATGAGTGGGATTTTGCAAGAAAGCCATTTCAACACTGTAGGAACCATCAAAGTGAAAACTAGATTGCCTGCTGGTTTGGGGTCTAATGGGGAAAGTCCCTCAATAGTGGGTGATTTGTAAGCTCACATTCTTATTTCAAACAGTAGGTTGCCTGCTCCCTGCTGTTTGAAGTGAGTTTAATATTCATAGACACATCTACAAGCTGTTTACTCTGACCGAAGTGATCGGTGGTGTTGTTCAATGCTCCTGCACCACTTTGGGACTGCTTTGTGACCCTTCTTTCACAACATGTGTTTTCAGGACTCGAGCATCAGTAGGCCAGGTTGGTATATTAGTTGAACAGCTTCTTCCAAAAAAAAAGAAAAAATCAGAGAACTGGGAGGGAGTGGGATTGCAGACTTCTGGGACCCTTTTTTCTAAGTCCTACAGATTCTTGGGTGCAACACATATTTGAAGAAACTCTGTGGCTTACATAGTATTCTTACAAAGACAGACATATCCTTGCTGCCTATGGTGATTTTAGAGATTTCATGTCAGATTTATGAGAACAAGGGTCTTAAAGCTGATGGCCAAAAATCAGTCTGGGGAAAAATATTCTGCATCCTCAAATTCCCCACTTGTTTCCACAGAGAAAAGGTGTTCCTTATTTCCTTTCCAAAGCCATGTAGTACAGCATTGCTGTAGAGCAATAAACAGCTGCCCTACTTTTCCCCTACCCCATATATAATAGGCATTTCACTGAGACTGTTTATACTGGTTTAGAACCTGCTAGGGTGAAAAGTACTATCTACATTTAAAATTAATTATCTATATAATCTTTTGGTGTTTTGCCAGAACATAGATCTTCTTTTGTTTTTCCCCCATAGCTATTAATTACTGTAATTGCTATTTTATTTCTTACACATATTTATCAAGTAGTTACCCACACTGTCTATCTGGTGACCCTGTTAATATTGCATAAAATTCCCTTGATCAAATTGCTTAGGGTTTTTATTGGAATAACTCTTCATTTCAGTGAGACACAATTGTTTTAGAACAGATGGTGTGAAAAGTATATGGTGATATGTCATTATTTGTTCAAAAAAGATTTTGTTGACACTAAAAATTTATTTAAATAATCATATAATATGCAGGAGCTAATTCAGTGTTGAGGCATTAGAGCTCATTGTTTTAAATCCTTGGTTTCAGTTCAAAATAAGAAAGTCTGTAAGAGTGCTTAGTTTGAAGGCAGACTAGAAAGCTGAACATTAAATAATTAAGTGTGGAAGAAAGTCCACCTGAAATCTATTTTAAATCATTCCTGGTTCTGTCATGTACTGCTATTTTTCCTTTTTAAATATAATTTTTAAACTGTTTCTATAAGAAATAGTTCAAAAATCTTTTAGTTGATTTCTATGTTTACTGATTTATGTATCTTGCATGATGTTCTACAAATCATTTCATTTTCTGTTATTCATTCAGGGATTTTTGAAATTTCCTTCCTTCCTTCCTTCCTTCCTTCCTTCCTTCCTTCCTTCCTTCCTTCCTTCCTTCCTTCCTTCCTTCCTTCCTTCCTTCCTTCCTTCCTTCCTTCCTTCCTTCCTTCCTTCCTTCCTTCCGAATTCCTTCCTTCCGAATTCCTTCCTTCCGAATTCCTTCCTTCCGAATTCCTTCCTTCCGAATTCCTTCCGAATTCCTTCCGAATTCCTTCCGAATTCCTTCCGAATTCCTTCCTTCCTTCCTTCCTTCCTTCCTTCCTTCCTTCCTTCCTTCCTTCCTTCCTTCCTTCCTTCCTTCCTTCCTTCCTTCCTTCCTTCCTTCCTTCCTTCCTTCCTTCCTTCCTTCCTTCCTTCCTTCCTTCCTTCCTTCCTTCCTTCCTTCCTTCCTTCCGAATTCCTTCCGAATTCCTTCCGAATTCCTTCCTTCCTTCCTTCCTTCCTTCCGAATTCCTTCCTTCCTTCCTTCCTTCCTTCCGAATTCCTTCCGAATTCCTTCCGAATTCCTTCCGAATTCCTTCCGAATTCCTTCCGAATTCCTTCCGAATTCCTTCCTTCCTTCCTTCCTTCCTTCCTTCCTTCCTTCCTTCCTTCCTTCCTTCCTTCCTTCCTTCCTTCCTTCCTTCCTTCCTTCCTTCCTTCCTTCCTTCCTTCCTTCCTTCCTTCCTTCCTTCCTTCCTTCCTTCCTTCCTTCCTTCCTTCCTTCCTTCCTTCCTTCCGAATTCCTTCCTTCCTTCCGAATTCCTTCCTTCCGAATTCCTTCCGAATTCCTTCCGAATTCCTTCCGAATTCCTTCCGAATTCCTTCCTTCCGAATTCCTTCCTTCCGAATTCCTTCCTTCCTTCCTTCCTTCCTTCCGAATTCCTTCCGAATTCCTTCCGAATTCCTTCCGAATTCCTTCCGAATTCCTTCCGAATTCCTTCCTTCCTTCCTTCCGAATTCCTTCCTTCCGAATTCCTTCCTTCCGAATTCCTTCCTTCCGAATTCCTTCCTTCCTTCCTTCCGAATTCCTTCCGAATTCCTTCCGAATTCCTTCCGAATTCCTTCCGAATTCCTTCCGAATTCCTTCCGAATTCCTTCCTTCCTTCCGAATTCCTTCCTTCCTTCCTTCCTTCCTTCCGAATTCCTTCCGAATTCCTTCCGAATTCCTTCCTTCCGAATTCCTTCCTTCCGAATTCCTTCCTTCCGAATTCCTTCCTTCCGAATTCCTTCCTTCCTTCCTTCCGAATTCCTTCCTTCCTTCCTTCCTTCCTTCCGAATTCCTTCCTTCCGAATTCCTTCCTTCCGAATTCCTTCCTTCCGAATTCCTTCCTTCCGAATTCCTTCCTTCCTTCCGAATTCCTTCCTTCCGAATTCCTTCCTTCCGAATTCCTTCCTTCCGAATTCCTTCCTTCCTTCCGAATTCCTTCCTTCCGAATTCCTTCCTTCCGAATTCCTTCCTTCCGAATTCCTTCCTTCCTTCCGAATTCCTTCCTTCCTTCCTTCCGAATTCCTTCCTTCCTTCCGAATTCCTTCCTTCCTTCCTTCCTTCCGAATTCCTTCCTTCCGAATTCCTTCCTTCCGAATTCCTTCCTTCCGAATTCCTTCCTTCCGAATTCCTTCCTTCCTTCCTTCCTTCCTTCCGAATTCCTTCCTTCCTTCCGAATTCCTTCCTTCCTTCCGAATTCCTTCCTTCCTTCCGAATTCCTTCCTTCCTTCCTTCCTTCCTTCCTTCCTTCCTTCCTTCCTTCCTTCCTTCCTTCCTTCCTTCCGAATTCCTTCCTTCCGAATTCCTTCCTTCCGAATTCCTTCCTTCCGAATTCCTTCCTTCCTTCCTTCCTTCCTTCCTTCCTTCCTTCCGAATTCCTTCCTTCCTTCCTTCCGAATTCCTTCCTTCCTTCCGAATTCCTTCCTTCCGAATTCCTTCCTTCCGAATTCCTTCCTTCCTTCCTTCCTTCCGAATTCCTTCCTTCCTTCCTTCCTTCCGAATTCCTTCCGAATTCCTTCCGAATTCCTTCCGAATTCCTTCCGAATTCCTTCCTTCCTTCCTTCCTTCCGAATTCCTTCCGAATTCCTTCCGAATTCCTTCCGAATTCCTTCCGAATTCCTTCCTTCCTTCCTTCCTTCCTTCCTTCCTTCCTTCCGAATTCCTTCCGAATTCCTTCCGAATTCCTTCCGAATTCCTTCCGAATTCCTTCCGAATTCCTTCCTTCCGAATTCCTTCCTTCCGAATTCCTTCCTTCCGAATTCCTTCCTTCCTTCCTTCCGAATTCCTTCCGAATTCCTTCCGAATTCCTTCCGAATTCCTTCCTTCCTTCCTTCCTTCCTTCCGAATTCCTTCCTTCCTTCCTTCCTTCCTTCCGAATTCCTTCCGAATTCCTTCCGAATTCCTTCCGAATTCCTTCCGAATTCCTTCCGAATTCCTTCCTTCCTTCCGAATTCCTTCCTTCCGAATTCCTTCCTTCCTTCCGAATTCCTTCCTTCCTTCCTTCCTTCCGAATTCCTTCCTTCCGAATTCCTTCCTTCCGAATTCCTTCCTTCCTTCCGAATTCCTTCCTTCCTTCCTTCCTTCCGAATTCCTTCCTTCCGAATTCCTTCCTTCCGAATTCCTTCCTTCCGAATTCCTTCCTTCCTTCCTTCCTTCCTTCCGAATTCCTTCCGAATTCCTTCCGAATTCCTTCCGAATTCCTTCCGAATTCCTTCCGAATTCCTTCCTTCCTTCCGAATTCCTTCCTTCCGAATTCCTTCCTTCCGAATTCCTTCCTTCCTTCCTTCCGAATTCCTTCCGAATTCCTTCCTTCCTTCCTTCCGAATTCCTTCCGAATTCCTTCCGAATTCCTTCCGAATTCCTTCCGAATTCCTTCCGAATTCCTTCCGAATTCCTTCCTTCCTTCCGAATTCCTTCCTTCCTTCCTTCCTTCCTTCCGAATTCCTTCCTTCCGAATTCCTTCCTTCCGAATTCCTTCCTTCCTTCCTTCCGAATTCCTTCCTTCCTTCCTTCCGAATTCCTTCCGAATTCCTTCCGAATTCCTTCCGAATTCCTTCCGAATTCCTTCCGAATTCCTTCCGAATTCCTTCCTTCCTTCCTTCCTTCCTTCCTTCCTTCCTTCCTTCCTTCCTTCCTTCCTTCCGAATTCCTTCCGAATTCCTTCCGAATTCCTTCCTTCCTTCCTTCCTTCCTTCCTTCCTTCCGAATTCCTTCCTTCCTTCCTTCCGAATTCCTTCCTTCCGAATTCCTTCCTTCCGAATTCCTTCCTTCCGAATTCCTTCCTTCCTTCCTTCCGAATTCCTTCCTTCCTTCCTTCCGAATTCCTTCCTTCCGAATTCCTTCCTTCCGAATTCCTTCCTTCCTTCCTTCCTTCCTTCCGAATTCCTTCCTTCCGAATTCCTTCCTTCCGAATTCCTTCCGAATTCCTTCCGAATTCCTTCCGAATTCCTTCCGAATTCCTTCCGAATTCCTTCCTTCCTTCCGAATTCCTTCCGAATTCCTTCCTTCCTTCCGAATTCCTTCCTTCCTTCCTTCCTTCCTTCCTTCCTTCCTTCCTTCCGAATT